>NC_143171.1:14188275-14496120 GCF_047325235.1 Durio zibethinus
AGCCCATGCAGGAATATGAAATCTCATGAAGAAATAAGTATTTTACTCCCTTCTAAGGGAAAAAACTCGAGTGTAGAACTCATGTTATGCATATGCCAATGAATGACAAATATATAAAATGAATAAATAAATAAAATACAAGTAAGAGGAAAAAATTTTAAATTTATTAGTTTAGGCTTGGATAACAAGAAATTATTTACTAGCTTGGCTCTCGATTTTCCTAATGGAGTTGCCAAACTATCATAATGTATAGATTTATGGACCATCACTAGATATAGACCAAAGGAGTCACCACCAATTTTTTTGTTAAGGTATGATTGGTCACCTGACAAAATTTGTCTCATTTAAAGAGGAGTTCCAAGATTAATTTAGGTATTTTTAAATAGTATATTCCAGTCCATGAAACCAAATTTTAGGTTTGAAAGTATTGTTTTGCGTGAAAAAAGTTATAGCACCCTCACAACACCCATCTAAAAGATAATACCAGTTTGATTTCAAGTTATCCAAGCCTTAAAACATATTTAAAATTTACCAAATAATTTAATATTAAAAATTTTTCTTAAATTATTTCAATGTGTTGGTAATAATTTAAAAATATTTTCTCACTTCGGGAGTATTCAAGGAGACTATTTATCATGCTTTAAAAAGGCTTTGTCGTCGAATTCACTTAGTTTTGCTTTCAAAAATAAATATCTATAAATTGGGTTTATAATCAGAAATATCCTCTAATCTGTTGGTAAGACTTTCTATTGAAAGTTATCATCCAATCTGTTGGTAAGATTTTATGCAAAAAGATAAAAAATATTGTATTATTTTTTAAAAAAAAAAAAACTTGATTTTTTTTAAGGAAATTATAAAACTTTTCAATATATTGGTAAAACCTCATTTTGGAAATAAAATTTGGCCTACCAATCTATTATAAGTGTTTTCTTTTAAGATAAAAAAAAAAAGGTTATAAGGTTTCCAATATGCAGATAAAATCCTATTTTTAAAAAAATAATTACTTTCAAATTTGTTGGTAAGCCTTTTATTTAAATATGTTTTTAAAAAAATATATTTAAAAATTTATAGAAAATCACATGAATAAAACAGTTAAATAAATAAAAATAAAATAAAATAAAAATACCTAAAGTCGGCTCGGCTAACCGGTTAGGCTATATGGCTTACTAGAATAAATCATCACAATTTTAGATTCTACAAAGAATTCAAAAAAAAAAAAAAAAACCTATTCCAAAAGTCATATCTTTTTTCTAAATGATTTTAGTCCCCTTTTTTCTCAAGAGTTTCCGTATAATCTTTTTCTCCATCCCTATTATTTGTTTGCCTTAAAACAATTTATATTGAATTTCTAGTCAGAAATTTTAAAATTCCATTGATTGTCAAAAATTTTCAAAAATTTTTCTAAATTCTTTAAATTTAGGTAAAATCAATTTGATTGAACCCTAACTTTGATGCTCTGTGATCTTTTTTTATCCAATTTCCTATTTCTTGCAGGTTAAGAAAAAATCTCAAAAATTCCTTTTTGCCTGATACTTGTACAGGATTAGGATTTCCAAAAAACTTTGTTTGATTTTCTTTTCTTTTTTATTTATTTGGTTTTTATTAAAGAATAAATAAACAAATAAAAGTAAAATATTTGTTGGGGCAAAGTCCACATCAAAGTAACATACATTGGGCTCAAAGCCCGACAATCTCGATAAAATCAAAATAAAAATTTTGGATGCACGCCTTCGACAAAATGAGGTGTCTATAGCATTTAATAAATATATTATATATTTAACTTGTTCATTCAACATAGACTAATATCATTTTGTTAGAAGTAAAGATGCAGGCAAGCATATTATGCATAAAAGTTATAAAAATAGCAACTTTTACCATCTATTCACCTAAATTCTTAAAATAACTCTAAATATATTTTAAATTTTAAGAATCAAGATAATAATTAATAATTGAACAAAAAATAAAGATAGTAATTAGAAAGAAAATGCTTCATTTTAGAACAATTAATTTTCAAGAAAAGTTAGGTGATACCCAATTCAATAATCAACTACAAAAATAGAAAACTAAACAATTCAAATCTCATATTTATAAAATATAATATTATAACACATAACATATTTGAATTTTAATGTAAAATGCATATTCCAAACTTAAAAGAATCTCTTTTCAAAGTGTTTTTTAAACAAATAATTATATGACTATAATGTAGCATGCATATGAAAGATCTTAGCACATAAAAAATTAGTAATCAAAATAATACAAAAACAAATATAAAGTGATAAAAACTTTAATAGTAGTTGACTTTATTAACTTTTGTGTATTTAATTTATCTATATACAACATCATAAAGGGAAAAAAAAAAAAAAAAAACCTAATCTACCTTGACTCCATGGCAGAAAGAGTATTATGAATTTGAATTTTTTTTTTTTAATGGTGCAATATATTTCTTAAGAATCCCAAAAAACTCATACTTATATAGGATGGGTCTTAAAACTAATTATAAAATGATTTATAACTTTTGAATGATTAATTGATTAAAATAAAATTAAGAATCAAATTAAGAGTAATTTATGCTTGACAATTAAAATATTCAAGCATAATGTGTATTTAATATATTTAGGAGAAATGAAAAAAAGATTTTGGAAATTAGTGTAATAATGATAAATAAAATTAATTTGATTTGACATACCAAATTTAATTTTAATTAATTTGATCATTTATTAATCATTTTAAAATCAAGATATTAAAAGTATATACATAGCATAAAAGATGGAGCTTAATAACTTATATTTTTAAAAATTGGAAAGTTGTATTTTTTTCAATAAATGTAATTTTGAGAGTTGAGCAACATGAAAAAAAACCTTTGAGCAACATAGATCAAGGAATGATTTAGAGTGAAAAATGAAGTGGAAATTAGATAGTCGTAAAAAGATATAAAATTAGTGAATGGTGATTAAAATTGTGTTACATGTCAAAATAAAAAATTTGGAGTTATATATACAAAAGGTTTATTGTAGGTTAATTAATAAAGCAACTTTAAAATGATGAAAGTAAATATTGAAATAATAAATATTGTGAGTGAACAGTGGTCAAATAATATCTAATTGAAAATTGAGAGTGAAATAATTTATTTCATTATCTTAATAATGAAAAACTAATTAAATATATTTTCTATATTTACACATAGGTTACATCAATTGTTCGATTGGATATCATATTTAATCAAATATAATTATATTAAATAATTGATTAGGAAGTCAACTCTTGCGTTACATACATATGTAAAAGGTAAGTTAAAAGAAATTTTGAAAGAAAACAAATATAATTAATGCATTGAAATATTTCAAAATTTATATGAAACTAAATAAAACTAATTAAATGCAAGACACATGGGGATTATTTAAGATCGTCCACATGTCAACATAAT
Organism: Durio zibethinus; assembly: GCF_047325235.1. Taxonomy (NCBI): domain Eukaryota; kingdom Viridiplantae; phylum Streptophyta; class Magnoliopsida; order Malvales; family Malvaceae; genus Durio; species Durio zibethinus. Next base: position 14,191,703 of record NC_143171.1, read on the forward strand.
AAACTATATACATAATTTTTTTTTCATTTTTTACCAAAGGCTTTAGCTTTTATATATTTAAATAAGATATAAGATATATATATATATATATGCATCATGAAATTTAAGACTTGAGTCTGTCTTAAGCATGGCTGTTTTGTCATTTGAATATATCTCATGAATGACACCACTAAAGAATTTCAAGGATATTTAAGAGATATACTAGTACATTTGGATGCTATGGAGATTTCTCAAAAAGTTTAGAGAAATTATCTAGAGAACTGACAATAAAAATAACACACTAAGATCACATTTAAATATTATTTTCTAGGGTTTTAATGAAAATAGGTTAAGGACTCCTCTTCACTTTTATTAGTTATGGTTTTTACCCATTAAGAACTGTCAATAAAAGAAGAGCAAAGAGGAAATTCTAATTATTTTAGGCATATCATTCATGGCCACCTAAATAAGCATGTCAATTCTCTTTATATGATTATAATATTTTGATTATCACATAATGATCTTATAATTAATATTTACAAAAAAAAAAAAAAAATCAACCCAAAAACAATCAAGACCCAAAGAAATACAACAAATCCACAAAATATCTTGAAGAATTCGAGTTGCTACAAATCTGTCAAATAGATATTGAACATTCAAATCCACTTGCACAAACCGAAAATGGCCTGAGAAAGCACAATTACTTGGGCTTTGATTTGGAAAATTTTGTGCAAATAATAATATTTTTATTGTTGGCATCATTGTTGGCATGGCATTTATTGGCAATACTAACGGGTAAAAAAAAAAAGAAAAGGCCCCTCAAAACACCATTCAAGACATTTTGACATCTCTTGTTTTAAAATAGTACTTTTTGCCCTTTGGCTGTTAGCCAATTTAAAAAAAAAAAAAAAACATAATTATTTTTAAATAATTGAAAGAAAATTTTTTTAAAATTAATTGAGTAATGATAAAAATATTTTCATTCAAATTTGTCGATTCATCCAAATTAATTAGATATAATTTTTTAGTTTATATTTTTTCTTTTTTTATTCTAATTTAATTCGAATAATGATATCATTTAGATTTATATTTTTCACTTCAAAATTGTGGGTAATTTGTTTGTTCATAAAACAATATTATGTAATTCATTCTTTTCTTTTCTTTTTTTCATAATTATAGATCTCTTTTATTTGCTTATATATGAGTTGGTAAGCTTGAATAAAAAATATTTTCACGGTTATATAATTAGTTTTTTCTCTTAATTTAATTATTTAAAGATAATTTTTTGACTAAGCCAAAAGTTGCATGAAACGAGATGGGCCGAAGTGTTTTTTAGGCTGTTTTAATAGGGCTTCTGGGATTTTACCCCAACATTAACTATCATTTGTCGCCGTTAGTTAATCTAACGACGCTTTGTAACACAGAGCCTGTATGTTTTTACAAAAAACCATTGTTTGTTATGTCCCGAATAATTAAAGTCTTTATTTGTTACAATTGGGAGGTTGAGTCTTGATTTGAATAATCCCTCAAAACATTGGAATTAAATTTAGTATTTAGTCAATTTAATTATGATGTATAATTATGGAAATTAAAAAAAATTATAATAACAGAAGAATTTTTTTTTTCCAAAACAAAAACGATGTTGTAGCATACCAAAATTGCATAAAAATTAGAAAGACAAGAGTAAAATAGTAAAAATGCGTGAATAAAATAAAAGGAATATATATTTATTATCTTTTAAAGTTAGTCATAAATTGATAATTCATATTATTGTATTATTTTTCAATCAAATTAAAATTGAAATTGTGAATTTACGATCATTTTGAATTACCACGGAAGTGGGAATTGGAAAGAGCGCACAGCAGCTGCTAAGGGATAAGGTAAGACAACGAAATGTAAAGCCGCCAAATCAGCACATGGCTCTGCGATTCTCAGCGAAGCGTTCACTTTAGTAGCCTTTGCGTCCCCACTTTTCCAATAATACTCCCAAGTCCCCGAGCAAAGAAGCCACCGCTTGTTGCTCTTCTTACTTGTTCATCTCTGCTAATTTCTTAGCCCACCAGACAGCATCATATCTAATTTTCGATCAACGGTTGATGCTTTTCTATAATTCTATTGCATTTCATTGCCTCTTATCAGGGAATGATATATCTTTTAGTCATTTCATTTGAAGAAAAACACATGGACAGGACCATCCGCCATGAGTTGATCAAGCTGGGGGTGGGAATTCCACTTGAATTATAGAAGTAGTGCCCTTTTATTTGTTAATAACCGTAACAGAATGATTAGCTTATAGTAATAGTTTCGCAGCAATGGTTTTTCTCTTCGTGATTTCCATTTGGCGGAATGGTGGGATGCAAAACAAGTGTTTGCTTTACAGAAAATAATAGTAAAATAAAATAAACAAATAAATAAAGCAAAAGATGATGACCATCCTCTTTTTCTGGAATAATAATTTCTTTATCCTCTTTTCATACCTAAAAAGTCCCGAAAGTGCATATAAAAAGAAGAAACATGCATGCGTTAATAATGCATATATTAAAGAAAGAAAATGAAGCATCATCAAAATAATATGTGGCTTTGGAAGGATACAAACATGATTCAAGAACACTTTAGGTAAAATAGATAAAACAATTTGTGGCATTAGTCAGGGCTTCCTGCTTAATTAAAACATAAAAAATAAGTAATAGAAAATATCACAAAAACAGATTCAGATAGAATCATAAAAAAAAAAATGAAAACTAAAGTAGATATATTGCTCAAATGAATGAATATTAAACAGAAGAAATTGCTCAAAAATGAAGTCAATATGTTCGCTGCGCTGTTTGATTAATTTATCGATAGCTCATTGAGATTAAAATAATCAATAAATAACATAAAATCTGATTGTCAAGATAAAATTTGTTGGAATGCTTACTAAGACTAAGAGCTTAAGACATGAAAAAGTTATGGAAGCTAAAGATAGAAAGGAAAGGGCTTTGGATAAAATGAACTGCTGGAACTACGTTTGAGATGTATTATGTCTGTAAAATGAGTGGCGTCTCCTCTTTTTTATAGCCAGTCTGTCAATCATAATTATGCTTCATATAATTTGCTGGAAGTCAGGAACTTCGCAATTGAAATTTTGGCCAACTAACCACTTATGCTTGCAAAATAAGAATTACCAAATAATTCCATCATTAATTTCCAAATTCTCTGCTATGATTTAGGCTAAATGGTATTTGAGTTGCTCCTCCTTGTTGTACTTGGAATGCTTTGTATCAACTGATAATTGCCACATAATCTGCCCGTTGGCTGCTCAGTTGTCAGGGGTTTTTTCCTAAGATGGTGTCCTTCAAAATCTTTATTCTTTAATGAGAGTTATTTTAAACTTGTTTCTCTAAATAAGGTTGTCCAACCCACATCATTTCCATGTCATTTTTTATAAAATTAAAAAATTTCCACATCAATAAGAAAAATATGTCAAAACTAAACAAATTAAAACAAAACCTCAAACCCCAGTTGCTCTATTCTTCTACCTCTCAAGAAGCTGATGCCAAGAATGAACTTTCTGTGTCTCCTTACTAACCTTTTCCTTGGGGTTGAATCATATGAAAACCGACTATAGCCTTCCGCTGTAAGAGAGTTTTTTCAATTTTTGAAGGGAAAAAAGTGTGACTTGTCCAAGTTTGAAGGTTCAAATTGCAGTGGTGGCAGTGGCAATAGTGGTCGAGTTCAGGGAAATTGAGTTCTAGGAAGAAATATGGTTGGCACTCAAGAGAGCATAGTCCTAGTGGGCAAGGCAAATCCTGACTACAGAATGGGGAATCATCCTCCATAATTGGTACTACTCTTACTTTGACTTTGACTCATTACTATATCTTGTTTTTTTTTGGTATATTTGCTATTGTTTCCATTGTGCCATTTTAAAAAAATCAATTAATTTGCAAGAATTTCCAATGCATACTCAAGCATATGTTGTTTAAGGCTCAACTCTATTATTCGAACATGGGATTGAGAATGATCTGCTTTAGGGGATGATTTGACGGGGTAGCCTTTCTTTTTATCAAAAAAGGGTATTATAGTCGATGTTATTTTAGATGTTGTTTGTGTGAACTGACCTTTCATTAATCGAAAGTAATGCACAACTTTGAATACAGCTTCACATTCATGAAATTATGTACACAAGCTAAAAGTTGAATGGGAATTGCACTTGATTTGCTTTGTGACTATATGAAAACTTTGTGATTAAGTGGGTTCTACCGAAATTGTGTTTGGCAATTTTGAGGTATGGGGTTGTGAAGTTATTCTAACAGAGTGACAGTATTGTTGTAGGTAGGCAGTTCAAGAGAACTTCAAAGACTTTATAATGTGATTGTTGAGTCAGCAAATGACTGTTAGTTGGATCGTTATGCAGTTCCTAAAAAGTTTGTCAGGCAAACGTTCTACTTTATTGAACCTTTGTTTTCAAATTTTGCTTATATATGGATAGATTACATTCATGCTATTCATTTTAAATAAAATTTAGTTTCAACATTTTTTTATTGTATTATTGTATCAAATACTTTTTTAATATTCTGTACCCTTCTTTGTTCTACAGTTCAACTCCAAAATATAACCCCATCAAAATTTACAGAGCTTCTTTTAAGTTTGTTTTCTAAATAGAAAATGAGTTTATTCTCAATGAGTGAATTAACACTGTTTAAAAATATATGAGTTTTAAAGTTTTTTTTTTTAATTTCCATTTTTTATAAAAGATTTTCATTTTTGTTATAGAGAGATATGAGCAACAATGAAAATGAAAAAGAAAAAAATCAAAATGGTGATGTGTCATAAAATACCTTTATTAAGGAAATAAGATTAAAAATGCTTTTACTAGGGAATAAAGATTCTATTCTATCTTAGTGTAGGAAAAAACTCCATTGCTTTGTGCTTGGTAGGTAGGATAGTGTTGCTTCATGATTAACATTACTACTGAAGTGATGATATATGGTCAAAACCTCTCCATTATACATTGTTTTATATTTGCATATACTATCCCTGTTGAATCTATATGGAATACTATCTCTGTTCACCAACTGTTTCAGATTCAAACTTTTCAAATCATAGCCACAACTTCACAGCTTGCATAACTAAACCCATCTTCTAGTGTAACATGAATGGTAGAAATTACAGCCCTTTTAATTGCATTCATTGAATAAACACAGGGATCAAACTCAAAATCACATATCTTAGAATCTGGAAGGATCTTCTTTATGCCAGATTTAATGATCATCAGAACTACCGAGCTTGATCGATCTTTTTAGAAAACTAAAGCCATTTCCCTATCTAAACTAGTCAAGCACATATCTACAATGTAAATAGGACCACTGGTGATAACTGATTCTGCAAATTCATAGTACACATGCCATTTTTGTTTATTGAGTCCACCCATTATATACTCCACCCATTATATAAGCCTTACTGCTAGTGCCAAGCTTCCCAAAATAGTTATCAAAGATAGTAACTTCTTTAGAGAAGTTACGATGAGAATAAGGCTAAGCACTAGGGAAGATAAAACTCCCACAAGTATACCTTACAAAATTTATGGCAAAATCAGTTATACAGATACTGCTCCATCAAGATCAATTGCAAAGAATATTAGGTAGAGACTTACAATTGTCATTGGGATTTCTTGTGACTTAGTCAATAGGGATCTATAAATAAGGACTTTGTGAAAGACTATTCAAAATGTAATTTTTTCTCTTTTATATTCATTTGTTTGTTGATATTGTAGCTATTAACTTTGTATTAGAGCTTCCCTATTCTGTTTTGGGTAATAAAAATATTCAATTTTCATTGAATCAAGCACATATTTGCAGTTGAATAATGGGAAGTTGATAATTATTTAGGCTAAAAGATTTTAAATATTTTACGCTCCTTACTCTAAAAAAATTATGTTGAAACCAATCAAATTACAAAATAACCAACATTTTTGTAATATAATTAAAAGAGAACACTAGTAAATTGAAAACAAAATCATAAAACCTTTATGAAACTATGAAATGAACAAGTTCATGTCTTAAAAATAAAAGTAGTACGCTTGCTCAACAAAACTACTTGGATATGCCATCTGTAATCATTCCATCTTAGAATTCTTGGTAACCCTATATACATTTGAAAAAAAATATGTATTAAATAATTTTTAACTTGAGAAGAAAAAGAATATTACTCATGAATATGCATTATTTCCCACCATTAGACAAATGAATTCCTTTTATCAATCTATGAAATTGGAGTAAAAAATAGAAAGTCTGGTCTCAAAGATCCATTGTTGAAAATTTTAGCATTGAAAATAGAAGCAGAGATACAAGCAAAAATTGAAAAAATTGAAAATTTATAAATGGGGTGTGAGAAATATAAGGTGCTGGTAGATTCCTCGAAGAAACAAGTTATCAAATTACGTCTTCCATAAACTTAAATGAAAAAGAATAAGAAATACCTTATATTTCATATTAAACTACAACTGTATTTGAATCTTTATGTCTTTTCATTTGGCATGGCCTATGATCATGGCTCGGTTGTTTACAAAGTTCGCAATAAATTGTTGTTCGACCTTCATTGATATCCATCTCAATTCTAATTCATGTAGGCTATGGTTGACTTTTTTTTGAACATCTACAATCAAGATTTGGTAATAATTACGGGATATTAGGCTTTGGCCAATAAGCTTCATGAGGGATTAGATTAAACTTAGGTGCCCAAGTTTGAGAATATTGTTCAATCGAATAATACTTTTCTATATATTGCCAACTGTCAAATGCCAACCTTCCACTTACAACCATCAGATGTGAACAGGAAAACTTATAAATTTGCCATTTTCCATATGTACATGTTCTTTTATCGAGTTGAACAACTTATTTGTTATAACCTTATTGCATTCTCTCACCATAAGATGCAGTTACCACTTCAAACACTTTTTTTTGTATATCAAATGGAACAAGATCATGTGTGTTGGCCTTTGCCAGATAACCTTGAAGTTTAGCTGTAACATGAAAGAGTACAAGTCTTTTTTTGCCAATTCCTGCAAAGCCCCACCTAGTGCTAAAAAAATTAACCAATCAATAAAAGGTTAATTGCACACTTGCTGTGATAGGTAAATTTCGAGCCCCTACTATTGAACACCTCAGATAAATTAGTTGTCATTATTCTATAATGTTGACCACCATCATGTGCCAATGCCCATTGTTGCACTAGCATCTCATCTAACCATTTTCAAGCTTCAGGATTAATCTTTTCTATCTTTTTCATTATGGTATCAAACTTTCATAACTGATGTGCATTTTTGGCTCTATACACAAGTATTTTCAAGTTTTTATTATGAAACTTATCATTGAAATTACTGCATATATGTCATAAGCAAAATCAATGATAAGCCCATGGTTCTTACCATCAAGAGCCAAGCTCATTCACTTCTGCACAAATACCGTAATAACGATCAGATATCAAACAAATCTTTTTTCGTTGAGTCACCTTCTCTTTAATGCAAGTAAAAAACCATCTCTAACTATCAAAAGATTCTTCATCAGCAATAGCAAATGCAAAAGGCAAAAATTGGTTATTAGCATCAACTCCCATTGCAATAAGCATTTTACCTTTATATCTTTCATACAAATAAGTAGCATCGATACTTATAATTGGTCTACAATACTTGAACCCTTCAATGGAAGGTAGAAAAGCCCAAAAAACATAGTAGAATAGTCCGAATACTCTAATAGTCGAATCACGCAACTGCTCAAATTACCATATAACAATCATTCTATTATACTTTTCAAGTGCAACAATAAATTTAGGTAATACCTTATAAAATGTGTCCCAATCACCAAAAATATTTGTAATGGCCTTTTATTTTGCATGCCATGTCTTCTTGTATGAAACATTATAAGAAAATTTGTCTCTTACCTTAGCATTCAGAGCTGCAACTGTAATCGAAGGTTCAACTTTCACTTGGCTTTCAATCTCATATGCTAACAAATTTGAGTCTAGTTGTGGGTGATCACAACTCAACCTTGGGTAGACACATGTATGAGAGCCATCATATTGAGTAATCTCAAAAAGTCCATGCTTTTACATTGTACCCATAAACCTTTCATTTGCATCCACTTTTTCGATGTCTTTTACACCTTAACAACCATATCTTTTTTTTTTTTATTTCCACCACTTCATACTTTTGGTGTCTCTTGATGGATTACAATTGTACAGCTCTTTTCAATTTTACCTTATCTTGGAAAATTAAATCTTTCCTCAACTCAAGATCAGGATTCCAAGCAAAACTTCAGCTTTGTGGTGTCCAATTACTAGTAATAGCATCATCAACTTGATCAATATTGGTGAAGAATGGCATGTTTGGCTCATAAAGTGGCACCTCTATAGTGGTACTATTAGCTTCTGGGTTGACATCTTCAAAATCTTCTTGTTCTTCATGTTCCTCATTTTTTTCTTCAAGTATTTCATTATTCACATTCATATCCCTAAATATATCGTTGATTCAGAATAAACCAATTGTTCCACTGCAGTTATACTTACACTTGTATCTTTGTCATATTGGCTAATACTTTTGTAATTTTAGAATCCAAAAATATTACCTATGATTGATACTTGCCTTTCCAAGGTAGGTTCACTACCACTTGGCAAAATTGGATGATTAGCTTGGTGGGCATTAGCATGATCCAACGAAGTGTCATTGTCTTGTGTTGGCAATTGAGCCAATGGAACAAAACTTATAGATTAACCCTTATATTCGGCAGGTTTAATAAAAATTCATTCCACTTTCAAATACAATTTAACATTGCAAATAGATGGATGAATAGATGGAATTTTCAACATGATATCTACATTGGCATCATCCATGATAGGTAAACGAATATATTTAATCATTGATGATTGCACTATTGTTGGATACCAACAAACCAAATTTAGTTGTGCTCATTCTCTATCAAATCCTATAATACTATACATCTTATCCATCAATGTGTTGAATTTTATTTTTTGCTTTAGTTTAATTTCTTTTAAAAAAGCACCATCATAACATAAACCATCTGATCTTTCAATGAAGCTACCATTCTAATAACAAAAAATTGGAATTTCTCTTCTAGACATTACCAACTAGCATTGAAATCATAAAAAGTAATTATTAGCTCAATATCATAAATAATAAGAATTCAATAATATATAAATATTTCATCTGCAATTGCTTTGGATACAAAAGTAAACAATTCAAGTAGAAAAGCCATTCACTTTGCCAACCTATTTACAATGTAAAAAATTTAAAATCAACTTACTTTTAATTCAAACAATGCAATTGAAGTTGTATTGCATATATCTTTGACTAGAGATTCTACCTATAATTAGAAATTGTAAACAAAAATATAAGCTAAAATTATGATTTTTCATTGATTTATGAAAAAGGTCCATGAACAAGCAATATTCACATGTTGATTAATGCTCATTGTAAACTTTATGAAATATTAAACTCTAGTCTTAAGCCCTGTATGGCCTGATCATGGAGAAAACAACATAAGCAAATATGTCATTAATTATATGGTTTATCTTAGCTCAAGTTTAAATTCTAAGTTCATCAAAATGTATGAAACTCTTACCAAAAACAAAAAAAAAAAAGAGAATGATACAATAATGACAAAAAATTTTCTTTCCGTTAAGAAAAAAAATTGATAACAAAAAGATTCTAAATTAAAATGACCTAATAAATTATGGTCTATACATGTAAAAAAAAAGCCTACTGGTATGAATTCTACTAATTTTGCTTGCCTAATTAACATGGAGATTATATTACAATTCAATGCCATAACTACAAGGTTTAGGATTCTTATAGAATCAAAAAAAATTTTGAGATCAAGAACAATACTGCTAAATATAATTCCTTTCACAAACCTTTGTGCTCCAAAATTTTGTAGAGAAAACTGTGTTTAATAAAAAAAGTAAAATGTAGGGAAAAAATAGATTTAGGGTTTATAAGAGATTATAATTTAGTTAAAAAAAAAACTTACATGTTTAATGTTTCAATTTTTAAAAATATATTTTTTATTTAAATTGTTATTTAAAAAATATGATATAGAGCTGACATGTTATTAACATGGCATAAATACCTTTCTTAAAGAAATAAGTTTAAAAGTACCCTTGTTAAGGAATAAAGATTTTAAAAAATCTTGTTGTTGGAAAAAACTCCAGTTGTCTGCTTAGTCAAAGAAAAAATCTCCTCTCACCACATGCTATTTTGTCATTGTTGAATATGCTTCATCAATCTCCTACTTTAATAAATACTCCTTGCAACTATCTGTTAGCTTTCTTTCTTAATTTCAAGTATTACTTTCTGATTGATTGGTTTGGATAGATTTTCTAGCCATACTCCTTGGTACCAAATAGATTCTTACTTCTTGGTCACTTGTCTCTTGTCATCAATCCATTAGATTAAAAATTAAAGTGGAAACAAATGTTTAAATACAACGATATATACGATTAACCAACTGCATGTATGATAACATGCGTGTTTTTGTGCCTTTAACACATATTTAAAGAAATTAAAGATAAAGTTTAAATTTAGAATTATACTTAACTTAATAGATCAACTTTATAATTCATTTTAAATGTTATAATTTTGATCATTATTTTTTTTTTAAGTTGACTAAAAATATTAAAAAAATAGTAAAAATAATATTTTGTGAAAAAATAATTTATAAAATTTTTTATTTGTGATATTTTTAATTAAATAAAAAATTAAGTAGTAAATTTAGAAATATTTTGCGCCTTTAACACATATTTAAAAAAATTAAAGATAAAGTTTAAATTTAGAATTATACTTAAGTTAATAGATCAACTTTATAATTCATTTTAAATGTTATAATTTTGATCATTATTTTTTTTTAAGTTGACTAAAAATGATTTAAAAAATAGTAAAAATAATATTTTGTGAAAAAATAATTTAGAAAATTTTTTATTTGTGATATTTTTAATTAAATAAAAAATTAAGTAGTAAAATTGTATTTGTTGAAAGCTGAGTCATAAATTTGGTTCATTATCTTTAGTAAAATAATAAATTTGAATTTTATCTCGAAAAGTTTTATCCCATGAAGTACATATTTTAGCTCTTATGCATATTAAGAACCCCCTAAGTACTTGGTTGTGGAAAATCCTTTCATTTTTTTTTGAAGTATACACGTAAATGAAGACCTCTATACATATGATTTTATTTACATTTACATATTTTTAAGCACTTGTACATATTAAGAACCTAGCCATAGTGTTGAGGTAAATTTTTTATAAATTCATTTTTTTATTTTTAATTTGCTAGATAAAATCTTATATTAGATAAGACAAACCCTTGTTTAAATTCTATTCATAAGATTCAAGGTTCAAGTTTTAGGGTAATCACCTATCTTTTTTAGTTTGAACAAATAATGGAAATACTAAAGAAGAATTTACTGTGCATATAACTTCTAAGCAATATGTAATATGATTTCATTTACAATTACATGTTTTAGCTCTTATGTTGTTAATCAAGTACCATAGATGCTTTCTTTTTTTTCAAATATATATATATAGTCGAACAATTAATGTACATTTGATTCTATTACATGCACACTCACATATATGGGCTAAAATATGAAAAATGTCCTCCAAGTATTAAAAAAATTTAACTAAGCCCCTACACTGTTATACATTTAAAATAAGTCTCTCAACTCTTATTTTTAATTAACTAAAATATATGTACATTTAACCAAATAAGATGTATAATTACCTTAACACATATGTAAATTTTTTTTTTTGCTAAAAACCATGTAAATTGGAGGTAATAAAAGTAAAGTTTTTTTAATTTTATATTTAGACATTTCTCTCTTAATAATTAATTTCGATCAAGGTATCAAATAATAAATATTTGGATGTACTTATTGTTAGCTCAAAGACTTGAAATAAACCAAGAGGGGGGTGAATAAGTTGATAATAAAATTTTCAAAAATCAATCCTTAATGAGCACAAAATTCTGTAAAAACAAATTATCTATGCAAATGAACACAATAATGAAAGTAAACAAGAGATAGAGATAGAGAATTAGACAACAAGATTTATAGAGTTTTGGTCCTTTCTTTGGCACCTATGTCCTCTCCCTTAGCCTCACTTGCCAAGGAATTCAATCCACTATGTGTTGAAAAATACAATTAGCTTTTTAAAGCTTTACACAATCAACACCACAAACTCTTAAGGGTTATCCTCCCCCTTAAGCTCACAATCTCACAATACAAAATTTTTGAAGTGTTTTGCAAACTTAAAGAATTTCTCTAAGGTTGGGTGTTTGCTAATTTGAAATACACAACAATATTGACAAGAAAATTTAGAGAAAAACTGATATAAGTAGGATTTTCTGCACTTTTCTTTCTTTGAACCACTTTAAATGCTTGAACAAAATGGTTGGTGAATGGCAATAAGTTTTTTTAGCTGTGTATACTCTTGTTCTGTAGTGGGAGCCTTCATTTATATGTAAGAAGGAGTTGATAGCCGTTGCATTGCATTTAATTATTCAAACCTGAAAAAATTTTAGACCAAAAATAGCAGTTGAGGCTTTCTAGGCATTAGGGGATTAATCCCCTCATGTAAAGGATCGATCCCCTCATGTTATGAGATAGACCAAATCGTGCATAAAAAAGCTCACCCAATCGATCAAGTAGTGTACCAGATCGATCCATTCCTTGGGTGATCGATCCCCTATATGGGGGGATCGATCCTTTTTGTGAAATTTTAAACCATGATAGCATTCTGTATAAGGAACCGATTGATCCCTTTAAGAGAGGGATCAATCCCATGCCTAGGTGATCAATCCCCTATGTGGGAGGATCGAACCTTTTTATGGATTTTCAACTGAGTTTACATTCTATATAAAAAAGTGATCGATCCTTTCAATAGAAGGATCGATCGGGTAAGCATAAAACCCTAACCAATCGATCCCTATAGGCAGGGGATCGATTGGTTCTTGACAAAATGCCATAATTTTAGCTTTTAGAAAAAAAATAGATCGATCCTTTTGGCCAGGGGATCAATCTGATAAGGCAGGGGATTGATCCCTTCCCTTAGGAGATCGATCCCATCTATCAAAACATGCCTTAATCCATTTTGTTTTGAGAAATTGTCTTGTTTTAGTTCCTAAATCAATTTTGGCAAGATAGAAGGCTGGAAAAATGTTCAATTTAAGATTAGAAGAGTTTGATTCAAGTTAGACAAATTTTTGTTTTGTCAATTCAAAACTTTTAATCAATTCAAAGCCAATAATCTCCCCCTTTTTTATATGACAAAACCTAGTGAAAATTTTGCTTAAAAACATTTTTTTCATTTGAAAAACAAGCTCCCCTTGAATTTAAGTATGAAAAAAATTTAAGAGATTTTAAAACAACTAAGAACAAAAACAATGTCAATATCATCAAGTGGAAATTTATTCATACCATCAAGATCATCAATACCATCAAGATCAATTTGTTCATACCATCAAAATCATCAATCAAATGAAAATTTTTCATACCATTCCCTCTCTCTCTTTTTGTCATAGCAAAAAGGATGAAATCAATCAAAGGGGGATAGCAATCAATTCAAGGTCATACTAACTCATTTTGACAACCTAAGTTTATACCAATCATCAAGCAATATACTAGTACCACAAGCCACAAGTTCACAAGCAAATATTATAATGAAAATGAAATATAGATTTCATTAATGTAAACATCAAGTACCAAAGTTTGATAATTACAACATAAAAGGAAAGATGTGGGAAAACATGTGAGGAATTGGCATTGGAATGGCTTATTAAGGAGGAGGTGGAGAATGAGGAAAATGAGGTGGATGCTATCCCATTTGTTGGTGTGCAGATTGGATGAGTTCAATGTCAACTCTAACTTGGCGAACTTGGGAGACTAGCTCATTTTAAGTCACTTCCATATTTTTTAATCGAGTATTCATAATCCCAACCACTGAATGGAGACTATTCATCTGAAGCATAAGCATCTCTAAAGCTTTTTGGGTATCAAATGGTAGGGTAAAGGGTTCACCTTGAGGTGCATCAGGTATATCTAATACTTCATGCTCTTTACCCTTTTTTTGTACAGCCCCAATATCAATTTTTCTAACCTATATACCTACTGTATTTTGAACATATCCGATACTATGCAGAGTAAGAGCACAAAAAACACTAAATGGATCATTGAACACCATCTTTTTATCACCTATAGTATTAATGTCCAATTTCCTTAAAAGATTATTGATTGCAAACTCATATACTAAAGTGTAGTCTCTGTTTTGCACTACCCTCATCATATCACTAAAAATGAAATGTACCAAATTGGGTTTTTCTTAGTGTTTAATCTTGTACATCCATCAATAATCTTGTTTTCTAATGGTTGAGTATTGAGTGAAAAAGGTGCCAATACATGAGTGACAATAAGGTGTAATAACCTATCATGTATTGAAAACCTAGTGGCTTGAGTAGGAGCAACTCTTAAATTGTCATTTCTAAATGTCTTGAGCTAGTTTCAACATGTCACACCTAGTATTGGTCTCCCTCATCATCTAGCATGAATACTTCAGCTAGCAATTGCTTAGTAACCATAATTTATTTGCCCATCACATAGGTTTTAAATCTATCAGGATAATATCTACATGACCAATTTCAATGCAACTAGTATTACTATAGAACACTTTCACTAGATTCTCAAACAAAATTTCAGCCATACACAAGTAGTTCATCCACCCAAATCTCTCAAAGACAAGTAAATAAGGGAATTCAATAGATTATAGGAATTCAACAGAAATTACCCTTCCATGCTTGACTTCTCTATGAGCAAAATTTGTCTCATACCTTTCCTTAGCATCAGGATTAGTAAAATTTTGATTGAATGAAGGCCTCGTTGATGAACTAGAAGACTCCCTTGGGGGATTCTTTCTTTTTGGTACTTACTTTAGTCTTTGAAGCCATGAAAATAATGGGACAATGAAATAGGTAGGCTTGTGTGAAATTGATGAGAGAATTGGTGATTGTAGATGATAGGTAGTAGAATATGTTTGAGAGAGGCAAGGAGGATGAGTGATGTGGTAGTTAAAAAAGGAGATCAATTTTCTAGAATGAGAAGAATAAGGAAAGATTTTTTATGTGATTTGATGATTTTTAAAGATGATTTTTGCAAGAAACTAATAAGAAATGAAGCAATTTGAAAATATTTTAGTTAAGAGTGATCAATTTTAAGTGAGAATGAGGTAAGAATTCCTAGGGTTTGAAGAGAAGGAGTTTGGGGAAGAAGAAGAACAAATGAGAGGGCTAAAATGATTGGCCAAGAAGGAAGGACCCAATTTTGACAAGCCAAAATGATACACATAGTGCCAATTATACATGACCCGATTGATCGGTTATGAAAGGGGATCGATCAGGCATAGTTTTGCGTTGAACTGATTGATCGATTATAAAGGGGGATTAATCAGTTCTTCATATTTTCCACTAAGTTTGGCTACTGGATAGAGAGCTGATTGATCCGATCCAAGGGGGATCGATCGATTTTGGCTGTAGAATTTTTTTAAAAATAAAAACCATGAACAATGAAATATGCATCATGCAATCATACACAAAATAATTTAAAAAAAACCAAGATAAACATAAATTTGATCAATCATGGAAGCAACATTCATCATACCATCAAAAAATTCATTTCAAGGAGCATTCATCATACCAATATCACCTCTAATTATATAAAATCTATCCTTATCAAGATGTTTTGTGAAAATATCAGCTAATTGATGCAAGGTATCAACATATTCAAGCACAATATCACATTTTTAAACATGATCTCTAATAAAGTGATGTCGAATTTCAATATGCGTGGTTCTAGATTGTTGAATTGGATTTTTAGTGAGATTTATGGCACTAGTATTATCACATTTAATGGGAATATGATCCATGGTAATCCAAAATCCTCCAATTGTTGCTTAATCCACAAAACTTGAGCACAACAACTACCGATAGTTACATATTCAGCTTCGGTTGTAGATTAAGTAACATTATTTTATTTCTTGGAGAACCATGGTATGAGTATATTCCCAAACAATTAACAAGTACCGGAAGTGCTCTTTCTATCAATTTTACAACCACCAAAATTCGCATCATAATAGGTATGTAAAGTAAAAGATGAACCTTTTGGATATCATAATCTTAGATTAGGAATGTCCTTAAGGTATCTAAAATTTTTTTTGATAGTAGATAAATGTGATTCTCTAGGTGATGATTGAAATCTAGCACATAAACATACACTAACATTATATCTAGTCTACTTGCAGTAAGATATAACAATGAACCAATCATAAACCTATATAATTTAGAATCAACACATTTACCTTCTTCATCTTTGTCAAGTTTTGTTAAAGTGCTCATAGGTGTTGAGCAAGGCTGTGATTCTTCCAATCCAAACCTTATGAGCAAATCCTTAATGTATTTGGCTTGATTGATGAAGGTACCATCTTTTGTTTGCTTTACTTGTAATCCTAAGAAGAATGTAAGTTCTCCCATTATACTTATTTCAAATTCACCTTGCATAGTCTTAGCAAATTCTTAACAAAGAACTTCATTAGTAGCACCAAATATTATATCATCAACATAAACCTACACTATGAGAATGTCCTTTCCTTTTATTTTAATAAAAAAGTGTAGTATCAACCTTCTCTCTATTAAAACTATTTTCAATTAAAAATTTTGATAATCTTTCATATCAAGTTCTAGGAGCTTGTTTTAAACCATATAAAGCTTTTGTCAATTTATAAACATGATTTGAAAATTTAGGATTTTCAAAACCAGGAGATTGCTCTACATACACCTCTTCATTTATAAAATCATTTAGAAATACACTCTTAACATCCATTTGAAAAAGTTTGAAAATTTTGAAACATGCAAATGCAAGCAACATTGTAATGTCTTCTAACCTTGCAATCGAGGGATAGGTTTCATCATAATCAATTCTTTCTTCTTAACTATATCTTTGAGCTACCAACCTAGCTTTGCTTCTAACAACATTGCCATGCTCATCCATTTTTTTCCTAAAAACCCATTTGATGCCTATAATGGGATGATCACTAGGCCTAGGTACAAGATTCCACACTTGGCTTCTTTCAAATTGATTCAATTCCTCTTGCATGGCCAATATCCAATGATCATCTCCTAAGGTTTCATCTATATTCTTGGGTTCAATATGAGATAGGAAAGCAACATAATTACACACATTATAAGAAGATCTAGTTCTTACCCTTTGAGTTGGATCACCAATAATCTTATTATTTTTGACATATCTCCTTTTTCTATGGTGATTTGGCTCTTTCTCTATACGTTGTGGCTCCTCTAGAAACTCATCATCTTCTTTTTGAATGTTCTCCTCAATGCCAAGTGATGCATCATTGATATTTTCTTGAAGTATACCTACATCATCATCAAGAGGCACCTTTCTCAGAGGTGGATTAGATTCATCAAAGATAACATGTATAGACTCTTCAACCACTAATGTTCTTTTATTAAAGATTCTATAGGCTTTTGAATTCAAAGAATATCCTAGGAAAATGCCTTCATCACTTTTTGCATCAAATTTTCCACGATCATCTTTTTCATTGTTTAAAACAAAACATTTGCAACCAAAAGGATGAAAATAACTTATGTTAGGCCTTTTTCCTTTAAAAAGTTCATAAGGAGTTTTTTTCAAAATTGACCTAATCATAGCTCTATTTATAATATAACAAGAGGTATTTATGGCTTCCGCCCAAAAATATCTAGGTAAATTATTTTTACAAAGCATGGTTTTAGCAATTTTTTCTAAAGTCCTGTTTCTTTTTTCTACCACTCCATTTTGTTGATGAGTTTTAGGAGCAAAAAAATTATGGCTAATACCATTTTCATTACAAAACACATTAAAGCTAAGATTTTCAAATTCTTTTCCATGATCACTTCTAATACAAGAAATTGAATAGCCTTTCTCATTTTGTATTTGTCTGCTAAAAGTGATAATTTTTTCCAAAGCTTCATTCTTTGAATGTAAAAAGAGAACCCATGTGAATCTAGTAAAGTCATTAATAATAACAAACCCATATTGTTTTTCATCAAGACTCATTGTCCTAGTAGGACCAAAAAGATCAATATGAAATAGATGAAGAGGTCTAGTAGTTAAAATACAATTTTTAGGTTTGAAAGAGACTTTTCTATGTTTTCTTTAAGCACATGCATCACAAACCTTGCCATTTTCATATTTCAATTTTGGCAAACTAACAACCAAATCATTTTACGAACGTTTTGAAATTACATGCATACTTGCATGTCCAAGTCTTCTATGCCAAATCCAACTTTCATTTTCTTTTTAAGCCATAAAAAAATCATTCTTAGAGGAAAGATCATTTAGATGCACTACATAAATATTTCATTGATGATGTCTAACAAAAACAAGTTTGTTGGTTTTGATATCAATCATTTGACAGCACATAGATTCAAACACAACTCTAAGTCTTTTGTCACATAATTGACTAGTACTAAGTAAGTTATGCTTGAGTCCTTTTATAAGTAAAACATTTTCAATAGTAGTAGAAGAATTGTTATCAATGGAGCCAATCCCTTCAATTTGGCCTTTAGAGTTGTCACTAAATGTAACATCTCTTCTACTTTTAGCTTTTAACTCCTTAAAAAGAGTCTTATCTCCAGTCATATGTATTGAGCATCCACTATCAAGGTATCATAGATTGTTCTTCCTTGAATTTGCTTTGTAGCAATTCTCATCCACCTATAAAAAATAATTAAATTTTTGTTTTGGGAACCCAAACTTTCTTAAGTCCTTGAGTGTTAGTACTAACAATTTTTGTGCCTTTTGGAATCCACTTCATTTTAGTATTCTTACCTTGAGATGTGCTAACTCTTTTTGGAATCCACACTCTCCTAATGAGCTTACTTCTATAAGTGACTTTCTTAAAGGAACAATATTGTATAGAATGACCCAATTTATGACAATATGCACATATGCTAGATGAATCATTTAGCTTAATAAGGATATTCTTTAAATGAGTCTCTTTGTTGCAACTATTATAGCCTAATCCATCTTTATCAAAGAATGTTCTTTGTGTTTCAAGCATGTCATTAAGCTTTTGATGTCCCATATAAAATCTAGAAAATGAGTTATGCAAATTTTCATTTTTCTTAGTCAAATTATTGACATTCAACTTTAAGAGCTCAATTTCCTTTTCTAAGTCATCCTTTGCTTTAGTTAAGAGTTCATTTTCTAGTTTCAACTTAGAAATCATTTTTTTTATATTTCATATTTATGTTCTCAAATTCTATGACTAATTCATCATAAGCATCTTACAGTTCATCAAATGTGTATGAATTTAAATCATATGGGTTAGAAGTTACCTTGGGCTCATCAAGAGCCATGAGACATAGATTGGCTACTTCTTTTTCATTTGATTTATCATTGAAAAAGTCACTATCACTCCATGTTGCAACCATTGCTTTCTTCTTTGGCTTTGTCATGTTTTGTTTCTTTTACAAAGAAAAATCAAATTTAATATGACCCGATTTATTACATTCATAGCAAATAATTCGATCCCTTTCTCTTTTACTTGATTCTCCTTTAATCATTTCCCTTTGTGGTCTCCTTCTACTTAAAAACTTATTTATCCTCATGAACTTCTTGAATCTTTTTACAAACATGGCCATCTATTCATCTTCATCATCTTTTTCCTGTCCAAGATTTTTTTCATCTTCTTGAAAGGTAGAATTTAAAGTAATGCCACCTTTTTTGTTTGGTTCTTATCCTCTTTTAAGCTTCATCTCATAGGTAAGGAGAGAACCTATTAGTTCATCCAAAGAAAGTATGTGAGGATCTTTGGGCTCTTCAATGGCTGTCACTTTAGCTTTCCAGCTCTTTGGTAAACTATGAAAATTTTTTTTTCACCATTTCCACATTTGAGTAAGTCTTCCCAAGAGCCTTCAAACTATTAATGATGTCGATGAAGTGGTTTGAGATTTCACTAATGGTTTTATTTGATTTCATCTTAAATAACTCATAATCATAAGTGAGCATGCCAATTTTTATCTTTTTCACTTGATTTGTACCTTCATAAGCGACAGCTAACTTATCCTAAATTTTCTTTGCATTTTCACACAAAAAAACTCTATTGTACTCATTAGGCCTCAATGCACAAAAAATTTTATGCATTGTTTTGGCATTGAGTTGAGCCATCTTCATATCATTGACATTCTATTCACTCTCTTGCTTGATCACCTCCCTACCATCCATCATCTTCATTGGAATTTAAGGACCATTTAGAATGACCCTCCAAACTTCATAATCATTGGCTTGAATAAATAACTTTATCCTAGTCTTCCAATAGGAGTAGTTGTCACCAACAAAAAGAAGAGCCTTACAATTAAATGGCCTTCAGTTTTAAGAGATGTTGCAACTATTTCATTTGTAATAAGACACACCTCTTGTTACCCACTGTATTTATTGTAGCTTGAGGATGATTATTCCACATTGATCACCATATTTCTTTGAGCCATTTTCAGGATCACTCATAGGTTGTTAGACCTATAAAAAAGAGTACTAACTTTGATATCAATTGTTAGCTTAAAGACTTGAAATAAACCAAAAGGGAGGGTGAATTGGTTGATAATAAAATTCTTAAAAATCAATCCATAATGAGCATAAATTTTGTAAAAATAAATTATCTATGCAAATGAACACAATAAATGAAAGTAAACAAGAGATAGAGATAGAGAATTAGACACCAAGATTTATAGAGGTTCAGTCTTTTCTTTAGGCACCCACGTCCTCTCCCTTAGCCTTACTTACCAAAAGTTCAATCCACTATGTGTTGAAAAATACAACTTAGCTTTTTCAAGCTTTACATAATTAACACCACAAACTCTTAAGAGTTATCCTCCCCCTTAAGTTCACAATCTCATAATACAAAATTTTTAAAGTGTTTTGCAAACTTAAAAAATCTCTCTAAGGTTGGGTGTTTGCTAATTTAAAGTACACAACAATATTGACAAGAAAATTTAGAGAAAAACTAATATAAGTAGGATTTTCTGCACTTTTCTTCCTTTAAACTGCTTTGAATACTTGAACAAGATTATTGGTGAATTGCAATAAGTTCTCTTAGCTGTGCATACTCTTGTTCTGTAGTGGAAGCCTTCATTTATATGTAAGAAGGAGTTGATAGCTATTGCATTGCATTTAATGCTTCAAACCTATAAAAATTTCAAACAAAACATAGCTGTTGGGGCTTTCTGGGCATTAAAAGATCGATCCCTTCATGTAGGGGATCGATTGGGTCAGTTATGAGATAGCCCAAATCATGCATGAAAAAACTTACCAATCGATTAGGTAATGTACCTGATCGATCCATTCCTTAGGTGATTGATCCTCTATATAAGGGGATTGATCCCTTTTATGAAATTTTAAATCACGATAACATTCTGTATAAGGAACTGATCGATCTCTTTAAAGGAGGGATTGATCCCATGCCTAGGTGATCGATCTCTTATGTAGGGAGATCAATCAATTTTGTGGATTTTCAATCGAGTTTACATTCTGTATAAAAAAGTGATCGATCCTTTTAATGGAAGAATCGATTGGGTAAGCATAAAAACCTAACCAATCGATCCTTACAGGGAGGGGATTGATTGGTTCTTACCAAAATGCCACAAGTTTAGCTTCTGGAAGAAAAATGGATCGATCCTTTTGGCCAAGGGATCGATCTGGTAAGGGAGGTGATCGATCCCTACCCTCAGGGGATCAATCCCTTCTCTCAAAACATGCCTTAATCCATTTTGTTTCAAGAAATTGTCTTGTTTTAGTTCCTAAAATAATTTTGGCAAGATAGAAGGCTAGAAAAATGTTTAATTTAAGATTAGAAGAGTTTGATTCAAGTTAGGAAAATTTTTGTTTTGTCAATTCAAAACTTTTAATCAATTTAAGTCAACACTTATATTTTTAATAAATATAATAAATTATTATTATTTATTAATAAAAATTACGTGTTTGGAAAATTAATAAAAATTTGCCTATATTTATATGAAAATTAATAAAAAGGAAATTAAAATCACTTTTGTAATTTTTCTATATAAATATAAACATTTCTTTTTTTTATTAATTTTACATATAAATATTCCATTTTCACTAATTATTTGTTATCCTATTATCAAATAATTAATCATTTTTATTAATTTCTATAAAAATATACATTTCCTTATTTATTTATTTTATATATAGATTTTTTTATTAATAAATAATAATTTTACATTTAAATATTCCTTTTCACAAATTATTTTTGACCATGGTATCAAATAATTAATTGTTTTTATTAATTTTCATATAAATATAGACATTTCCTTTTTATTAATTTATATATAGTGTTTTCTTGCTAATAATTATTTTTTTGTCATAGAAGCAATTAATAAAAAAATTTTGTTAGACCTCCCTTTTTTTAAATTTTCTTTTTTTTTAATAATTTTTCTACCATGTGTATACCATTGTGTCTACATGTATATTTTTTACAAAATCATTTTATCCACATGTCCTAGAAAGGTTCAAATACTAAAGAATAAGAGTTTAGAGGCTTATTTAGTCACACTAATAGTATAAGTACTTAGTTAAATTTTTTTTAATATTTGAAGGGTTTTTTTTCTTCACTTTTCAGCCTATAAAAATACTTTTGAACTAAAATTCAAGAATTATATAGGCCTCTATCATTTTATTACAATCAATTAAATCTTTAAACATTTATTTTCACCAATTGAACCTTTATCAAATGAAAATCAATTAACCAACAATAAGAGTTTCTATTCAATCAAAAGCTCAATTAAGTGAAAAAATATGTTTCAGTGCTTAATTGTATGAAAATAAATATTTAAGATATTCATTTATTGTAATAAAATGATAAAAATTTAAATAATTATTTAATTTCTGTTTAAGAACTTTTTTATATTTAAGTCATAAAAAATCCTATATAGTAAAAAATGAGAATGATAGCAACAAAACCCCTCATATATATATATATATATATGTATATATATATATATAATATAAAGTAAGAGAAATAAGATTCTTCAAAACCAAATAAAAGGTAAAAGGAAATAGAAAAATATTACTAAACACTAAAATAGTAGTGAAAGTGGGAGGGTTGGTGCAAAAACAACTTTATGAAATAATTATGCCATATCAATTTGTATTTTTTTTTTTTGCACATTTAAAAATCAAATCATCCTTCATTCTCATATTATTTTACACATAATCATCGGTTGATAAAATATTAAATTTTTTATTTTAATAATTAGAATTTAAATTTTAATAGATTCAAAAAAAAAAGTCATAACATTTCTAACTTACCAAACCCAAGAGGTATTTTTTTAACTTTTTTTTTTCAAATCTAGCTGTTATTTTTTCTTGATAAAGGTTCTTTTCATTCTTGAGAAAATGTGACAAATAGAGGCTTTAAACTATTTTTTTTTAGAAAAATGATGGGAAATATGAATTTCTAAACTCGATCCTATTCAGTTTGGCAATATATATATATTCAATCATTTTTTTATGGCAAATGTCGAGTCTTTTTTTTTTCTCGAGCAAGAAGCAACCTAAAACAGGTGCATAGCAGCTACCATGAAACTATTTAGAAAAAAAAAAATAAAGGCAAAAGAATGCATAATCCCACTAGTACAGCTGGGGACGCCTCCTTTGGATCGGACGCTTGCCAATTTCCATTGTTGACCATTTCTCTCTTTGTATTTGCCATTTCTTCTTTTCTTCTTTTTAATTTTCTTAATTTTTGCAAAGATCTAAAGATTGAAAAGAGACCGCTTTTGTTAGAAAACTTGGGTTTGAGTTTTGTCATGTTGAGTGAGTTTTTTTCAGCTAAAAAAATTGAAAATAATTTAAGATAAGAAAGCACTTGAAAAAATGGAAAAAAATATAATACACTCATTTTACATACTCACTTGATATATACGTTTTCAAAATTCTACCATACCTTATAAGAATTTTAGTATTTTTCCCTTGAATACTTAAAATAAAAAATGAGTGTGCAAAATGAGTGCATGAGATAAATGTATGTAATACTACTTAAAATAATTATTGTAGAATCAACCACTCAGATACCAAAAAAATTCATTTTTGTTAGAAACAAAAAACAATTATAACATATTTTTATATAAAGATGTAATACTTATAATTGTAACTTCTTTTATACTTATAATTTTGTAAAAAATTAAATTAAAAAATATTTAAATGCTATTACACAAATAATCAATTTGAAATCGATAGCTTTGAGTCAAAGTATTTACCAAGCCCCTCGACTGTAAGGTGTAATTTTATCCCTTGACCATATTTTGGAGTAATTTAGACCCTTTACTTTTAAAACTGAGAATAAATCAGGACAATTGTTGACTTCGTTTATGAAATCTAGTAATTATGTTTATGTTGCACATATATGATGCTTACATATAACATTTTGTTGACAAAATGATGACGTGGAATCAAAGCAATTTTTTAAATGTTAACATGGAATTTTAAAAATAAAATTTTTGAAAATATGGGTGATATGTAAAAAAACAATAAAAAAAATGAAAAGATGAAGAAGAAAAAACAAAAGTTTAGAATTAAGATATTTTTAATTTTTAATTTTTAATATTAAAAATTTTAAAATTTTGATGGCCAATTCTTTATATTTTAACAAATTGATTTTTTTGCCATTTGTCACCCATATTTTCAAAAGTTTTATTTTTAAAATTCCACACCATCATTAAAAATTTTACTCTGATTCCACATCACCGTTTTGTTAACAAAATATTACATGCAAGATCATAACTGTGTCACCTCAAATAATTAAAATAATTAATAGATTCGATAAACAATGTTAACAATTGTTTTTATTTGCTATCAAATTTAAAAGTAAAAGGACTAAATTAGTCGAAATTACGGTAAAAGGACTAAAGCACTTATTCTTTTATAGTAAAAAAGACTAAGTAGGTACTTCAATAATAACTTTTGGATTTTGAGGTGAGAGAAAATTATTAAGAAATATCAATGAATTTTATGTAAAATAATATTAAAATGAGATGATTTGACTTTAGACGGGTAAAAATCGATACAAGCTAATTTGACGTATTAATACTTTCTCGAGATGATAAAAATTATTGTCACATGTTTTGTGTCATGAGTCAATCTTTGTATAGGACCATGATTGGATATAGGGTTTTATGAGCCACCCTTATATAAGGTCATGATCAATTAAAGGTGTTAAGAGGTTAAATTTCATATGTTAAGAAAAAGTGTCTTCATTTCAAATGTTGTAATAATTTTTAGTAACATGTTGTAAAAACTCTTACTCTTTAAAGGAGGTGAGCAATTGTGAATTGTAGGGCTACCTTATTGGTTAAGATATATACTAGACCACCCATTCAAGGTTGTCCCTTTGGCCCCGATGAAAGTGGAAAACTCGATACTTCTTTTATAATCATTGTAACCTAGTTGATATTTATAAAACTTTTTTTTTGGGACACCAGAGGTCAAGCTAGTGTACAGCCATTATACATTGATATTTCACTGCCTATCCTTGAGATAAACTTATGGCTTACTTATTGCTTGTTCAAATTTTGAGTTATCTTGGTTGACTTGTTTAGAAGTGTCATTCTAAGTGCCATACGTGCTATTGCATCATTGAGAAAAAGTTTAGTCTATAATACATGGTATCAGAGCATGGTTAAAAAGTGTTAGTGTGAAAATAATGATGGTTACAATAACTAGCGGATCAAATGACTGACAAAGAATTGACAAGCTTAAAGCTACAGTTGCTGCCTTAAAAACTCACGTGGTAACTCATGATCGATTGAGAAAGATTAAGGTAGCCCAATCAAAACTGTCTGATACTCTAAATTCTATGATGAAAGAGATAAAAAATGCTATAAGCATCCTCTGAAGAGAGTTTGAAGAGCTAAAGGCCAAAATTAACGTACTATAATTGGTAGTGGCCAGGTCCACCTTTAGTTCAATAGATAATGAAAAAATGGTCGAAATGTCAAAACCTCAATATTATAAAAGGGTAAAAGATGCTAAAAAGCATGAAAATTTCTTATTTAATATGAAAGAATACTTTTGAGTCGTGTACACAAAATTAGAGGAAGACAAGGTAGCAATGGTCCCAATGTATCTTACTAAGGATGCCATGCTATAATGACGTTCAAAGTTTGTTGATTATCAATGACCTAACAAATATTGGTTGGATCTTAAGTAAGAGCTGAAAATAAATTCTTCTTGAAAATGTCGAGTATATAACCCAAAGGAAACTTCAAGAACTGTGGCTAATAGAAATGGTGCATGGGGTTTTAAAGAGCTTCTCTACGGACATGTCTGAAAAAGATAAGATGTTTTATTTCCCTAGGGGCCTTAACCAGAGGCTAAGATAAAACTTCAAAGAAAAAAAAATGTAAGATGTAACCACTACCATGGTTGCCCACTAAGCATCTTACTAACTATAATGATGGCCCATCAAAATGAAAGAATCCTCTTTCAGATGATAATAACTTCGATTTCAAGAATGGGGGAAAGATGGCTAGAAGGATAAACAATTAAGTGAGGGAACAGATAAGAGGCCTTTTGGTCGAGACACTTCCCAACCCAAGTAAACAATGCATCAAATTTTAAGCTAAAAGCACATGTTAGTTAACTTTCTATATCAAAGGCCGCATCGGGTAGCCAAATGCCCTAACAGAAGTGTCTTTAATGTACTAAAAGCTTTTTTTCAAAAGTCAACCCAAAACACCCCAAATTGTTGAGAAAATTAAAGATGAGCCAATAAAGATGGGCTTAATACGTTTCTTCAATGTTTTTCATACCCAACTAAGCATGGAAAAGAAAAAACCAATGAATGGCCTAACATTTGTGGACTTGGTGTTCAATGGCAAAACAATAAAAGCCATGGTAGACATAGGTGTGGCCAATACCTTCATCACACACTCAAAGAAGCTAAGAGGTGTAATCTTAATGTTAACAAGGATTATGGGCAGATGGAAGCAATGAACTCTCCAACCTTTGCGATAAGTGGAAGCTTTAAAGAGTGTGATGATTAAGCTCAACCTATAAGTATGAGACATAGACTTCATAGTTTCCCTTATAGAAGATTTTGATGTTGCCTTAGGATTGGACTTTATAATGTTGGGTCAAGTGATCCTAGTCCTTACTACTAGTTACTTATTGTTCTTGGTGGAATGTCCATGTGTTGTGCCAATCATGATTTTCTCCAAAAGTGGGAAGAAAATTATTTTAGTGCTATAGTTCAAGAAATGGGTAAGAAGAGAGGAATACTCTTATGTAGGAAAGGATGTCATGAGCTGACCTTGTAAAAGGTCATGATCGAGCATAAGATGTCATGAAGCATTGTTGTTTGGGGCCATGATCGGGTAGAGGTGCCAAGGGGGTAGATTTTAAATGTCTCAATTTCAAACACTATAATTGTTCTTGGTAGTATAGGTGTAAAAGTTCTTTAGCTTTTTAAAAGGGATGAGTTGTCAGCAGATTGTTGAATTACCTCACTTGTTAAAATACATACTAGATTACTTATCTAGGACTACTTCTCTAGCCTTACTGATGGCAAAAAATTTGATATATATATTTTTAATTGTTGTAACCTTGTTGATATTAATAAAAATTTTTTTGAAGAATTAGGGTTCAAGCTGGTGCATACCCATTATATCTCGATATTTTATTACTTATCCTTAAGATTAATTTATGACTTATTTGTTGCATGTTCAAATTTTAAACTATTATGGTTAACTTGTATGAAAGCGTCCATCTAAATGTTGTATGGACTATTGCTTTATGGAATGAAAGCTTAGTCCATGACACTTTGGATTAGCTATATTGGAAGATGAAACTTGAACGCAAACGACATGAACTAATTTGATTGGGGACAAAACCCGAAATATGATTTCGTACTTCTATCAATTTTGAAAATTAGCATTTCCTTCTCGGTAATTTTTTCTTTCTCATATTAATAAACTCCAATAATTTTTAATGTCATTCCCCTATATAATTTCACAAAGACCCTCATAAAAAAAACTTTGGATGTTGTACACTTTTCAGAATTTAAAAGGAATCCTATATTTGTTTGAAATCCAGCTCCTCTCCTTATTGTCAAGGCCATTTCACATTCAATTTTTTTATTATAATAAAAAATTATGTTTGATTCATCATTTGATTTCATATAATATATTTATGAATTTTTGATGATTGTGATTGATTAATTATATTATAATAATTATAAAAAAAGATATACTTTTATCTTTATCTAAAATCTGTATGATGATTATCACAATTATGGACATTAACAAGGGACTTCATATGACATTATCTTTTATATGCATTATCATTTTAGAAAGATGACAATATAAAGAAAGGATCCTTTTTCACTACTCAAAGATAGTGATCACTACTCAAAGATAGTGAAAATCTTTTAATTTTATCTTAACCTAACATGTGGGAAAGATTTTAGATCTATGTATGATTCCTATATTTCTCTATTATATTTCCAATAGTTTTTTTTTTTTTTTTTATAATTGTTTTACCCAACAAAGGTTTCTATCTTTAATTTGGATGCAATATAAAGTGTTTTTCCTTTTGAAGTAAATTAATTGCATTCAAAACTGGCGCGTGTTTTAGAAAGAGAAATTCTTACTTTGGTAAATTTAATAGAAAAAAATTTTTAATTGTATTATAAATAGAGTAAGTTGAGATTTTTACAACTTTTGGGAGAAGATTCTTTTTCGAAAACATATTCATGGCCCATTGGTAAAAGTTTTATTTTATCAAATAACATTTATTTATTTTTTTAAAAAATAGAAGTTAAGGTCGAATTTATCATTGCATTATGAATTAAAATTGAATTTTTGTCAAATTATAGCTTCGTTGAACTTTGTGATTGTAATTTTAATTTTGTTGATGGATTTTTTTACATAAAAATAATAAAATTAATAAAAAATTATCATTTGCATTAATAAAATATTTTTTCCAAATATTTTAATTTCGTTGCTTTTAAGCAAAACCCAGTGAAAATTGTCATTTGCTTATTCGGTGAAATATTATAATTTAATTATTTAAAAAAATAATAAAATTGAAATACAATGATAAAATTCAATGTTAAATTATAATATCATGATCAATTACATTTTAATTTCTTAAACATATGATTATACTAATACCGCGTTCATGGTAATTTTTTCATGTATCATAAAGAATGGCATCATTACTTGTAAAAATTACATCCATCCTTAAAAAAATGCTAAACCCCAAGATGTAAGTTGAAAATTAATGAGCCAAAAAGTAAAGGGATGCAATCGTGGGAACGTAAGAAACCAACAATAGCTTGAAATTCACTAGGAAAAACAATACATCTTGGACGCAATATAGAGAATAGAGTATAGACCAACCCAAAAACTATATATAAATAATAATTATATATATATATATATAACAGGCTCAAAAATCAAAGTTAATGTTAAAAACTTGGCTTTTTCTAGAGGCAGAGCAAAATAGAATTCCAATTCATCCTTCCCGCTGTTGATGTAATGATCTTAAGTACGAATGCTTTGTGTTTTTGATTTGGATCTAAAGTTTTAATGAGATGTCGGCTTGGTCTTCATGCGATAGAGGAGCTTCTTCTTTTTTGAAGTGGGATTGTCTATGGTGAGAACAACCTTGCCAGGCTCACCAATCTTGAAATTGTCGTACACCACCGCTTCTTCGGTAGGGGCAACCTTCCTGACCTTCTGGATTATAACTGTGTAGCTGTCTTCAGCACTGGGTACGAATTCTGCACCATAGCTCACATCCCATCCAACTACTCTGATTTCCCATGCCAGAAGGCATGTCTGTACAAAGGATTTAATCGACGATTTAAGCTTTAAGCAAATAGAAAACAATAGAATAGTGTCCAGAGGATCCAAAAACGGATGCCGTAATAAAAATTAGTACAATCCAAATCCCCAAGCGCTGCTTTGGATTCTTGAAAAAGTGAAAACTACTTTTGACCAGAGAGACAAAAGAAATGCCACCTACCCCAGTAACTGGAAACTCTACAGTGTGCTTCGCCGCTGGCTTAACAATTGTCTCAGTAACTGCATCGGTGTTGACGAATTCACCGTCTTTGCTCAGTCCTCCATATTTGACCGGCACTTGCTCAGCAGCGATGTACCTAATTGTACAGAACAAAATAATTTTCATAGAAACAAAGGCAGAGAGAGAAAAGAAGCAAATTATACTTGATTTAGAGACGCCAACCTGAAAAGTGTCTGTGCAGATTTTGACGGGCCAGCAAAGACAAATTTGCTTCTAGTTCTTTGGGTCAGAAATGGACTTATCATCCTATTGACTGCAAGGTACCACCAAGGTACATTGATGAACACCTAAACAAACAGCCAGAACCGCAATTTGAAACAAAGGTAAGATCCAAGAAATATTAAACTGATGATATATAGTATCACATGAAGTAAAAGACAAATAACAGTAATACCTGTTTGGCAACAAATTCTGGATAGTTGTCCTGGAGCAAATGAAGAGCCTGTTTGGTAGCTTGTCTAAGTTCCCATTTAGCAGGTCCTGGGGAATTCTTCAAGTCATTAACCTGGACAATGGTGCAAATGCCACCGGGTCTGAAATCCAGTTTCCTAATGCTCTTTTCCAGAAATTGGATTCTCCACCTCAAGAAATTTTGCCTCTTCTCATCGTCCGAAAATGTTTTCTGGTAAAGCTCCTTGTTTTGGAACTCCCCATACACATTATAGCACACGGGATGTCCTTCCTTATCGAAACCAAGACTAAAGACCACCTTCTCCAAATCATTACCTAAATCTTGTTCAATCAATTCATCAATGCCGAACTCTTTTCTCCAACGGATCGTGTTTTTGAGCATGGTAAATGCATCTTTCACCTTGAAATCTCTGGCTCTTAGAAATTTGAGGAGAATAACATTGCTTCTTTCATCTGCAAGAAGTGGAGTGCCCCATATGGATATCTCCTCTGGGGGCACTTTGTCCTCTGTTTTAGCATCTTTTCGTTCGCCTCCCGGAACCACATCAGCCTTTGCCTCTGCAGGTTCTTTACCTGCTGGTGGTTGCTCAGGTTGAACTGAAGAAGAGACTGAAACAACAGTCTCTTCAATGGCTTCTACGGTCTTGGCTCCATCGTCTTCCACTGTGTCAGAGCCAGCAGTAGCAGCAACCTTCCCTGTAATAACCTCCGTTTCAACCAGATCAATGTTTTCTTCCTTTTCTGGTTCATCCTTTGTTTCGACAACAGTTTTTGTTTCTGTTTCTGGTTTTCGTGGTTCATCAGTAGCCAATTCATCCTTTGTCTCTTCTTTGGCAGCAGGTTCATTCTCGTCCTCTGTCACCACGACTTCTGTTTTCTTGTCCTCTTTAGCTGCTTCTGGTTGTTGTGGCAATGCTACCCCACCAAACTCATGCCTATTAAGCGCTTCTTGCACAAGTTGCTTAAGTTCTTCAAGCGCTTTATTTTCATTCTCAAGAAGAACGGCAACCGTGGTGCTATCTTCATTGAAAGAACCCAACTGAGGAACTTTTTCCTGATCATCACCATTGGGTTTTGATACCTCTGTCTCTAAAGCCTCCCCAACCTGCTTTGGTTTTACCGGTTCTTCATCGGTTTCGGCTATCGGAGGTGGCTCTTTCGATACTACTGCAGCCGCTGGAGGTTTCTCAGCTTGTGGCACATCAGGAATAAGAACCACCTCGTCTACTTGCAGCACTCCATCCTGGGCTGTCTTCTGAACTTCGTCAGCCATAGCTAAATTTGATTCTTGATGTCAACTAGAATGTAAAACAAGTAAAAAGGAAAAGATAAGATACTGAAATGGAAATGAGAAAGAATATGTGTTGTGTGAGAGACGAGAGATGGCAGTTTTTAAAGAGATGGCATAGAGAAGAGGTTGAGGGCGGTTAAGGGCAGGAGTGGGGTTGGATTGAGGAGAAAAACAAGCTGTCAAGCTCAATATAAGCCAGCTTGGATTTATTCTGAATTTCTTTTTGGTGGGGGGGGGGGGGGGGGAGGTGTGGGGGACTGACTGGGGACCCACTACCGTCCATTTTACAGTCTGTCAAGGCTTTTCAGTGTTCATTAGGAACATAGTCGTATGCCATGCCATTGCCTTAGATAGAAATTATCGGCGTAGGTGGCGGCATTTTCATTTGAGAAAGGAAATTACAAACGTGATGATTACCGTTGATGCTTGGGCCCTACAAACATCCCCAACTCAAATAGATATCCAACCGTTGATGCTTTGGACAATGGACACCTAGGATCCTCTTCATCTCTATTCTCTATGTCCTACTCTGCATCAAAACGTGGGACCTACTCTTATCGGACAATCACTTCCGTCCGTTAAGAGAATTCCCTTGTTCTATTCTCGATTTTTGGAACGTCATATATATTTTGAAAAATTATTAAATCCTTTTTTTTTAAATGTAACGAAATTTCGTTCATAATCCAAATTGCAGTTAGTTTGTATGAATTGAGCAATTATATCACGGTCCTCAACCCAATGCTCATTGTCTATAATTTGCAGCCCGTGTCTTGCTAATGCATTGGAAGTCATATTTCCTTGTTTCAAGACATGCAATATGGCCCAGCCCTGGAACATTGACAACCTTTGTCTGGCTTCTTTTATAATAATTCCAACGGGTGCGAAGTCTGATTCCCCTGACGCTTCCTCACTATTCCTAATCGAGAGAAGTAAAAATAAAAAAAATTAAAACAAATACAATCGAATTATATACTTTTATTAATTTTAATATATTTTTATAAAATAAAAATAATTACTTTATATTTAAATTTATTTAAGTGTATTAAAAATTATATTAAAATAATATATAAAATAAAAAAAAATTTTAAAAATTAATTAACTAAATCAAATCAATAAGATTCGATTCAGATCGTACAAAAATTATATTTGAATTTAGATCAAATTTTAAAAATTTATAATTTTATGCATTATTAAAAAAAATTAAATTAAATTAAATATGATCCGATCCAAATTATTAACACCCCTGAATGCTCGGACTGCTACAAATGCTACCACTTGGAAAGGATCATTGACATCCAAAAGCCTTACCATCCCCTCCGAATCTCTAATTGCAATCCTTGCCCCTCCTTTTCTGTTCCAAATATCAGGTCTTTTAAGTGGAGTCTGAAATTTTTATCAATAGATTGTCATGTATCTCTTAAAGTTATATATTTAAAAAATTTAAAAATTTTATTAAAAAATAATAAAGCATGTGACAGTATTCTAATATTGCAATTTCAATTCTAAAGTTTTAAAACACTACTAATAAAGTATATAAAACAAACTCTTATACTTTTTTTAATGTTACCCTATTATGATTATCTTTTAATCTTATATGTGAAATTAAAAAATTTTACCTTCAATATACTCAAAAAATAGAAATTAGTATTTCTTGGCATGGAATTTGGAAAATTACCTCGTTAATTTAACTTTCATGAATGATTTTGATACCTATACCAGGAATGATATCTAATGCTGGTTTGGATGAAAGGTTTAATTTAAAACAAGGAATAAATGAGTTAGTATTTAATACACTGTTAGTTTATATTTTTAATCTCACAAGTGAAGTTAAGAGATTGACACATGTCTTATTTCTACTTTTAATTTTTCTAAACACACTTTCAGGTATATGTCACTTTTTAACTTTATTTGTGGAATCTAAAAACTTTACTGTCAGTATATTTAATAATTTTTTTAAATAATAAAATGTTGAAAAAGTAAAAGAAATTGAAATTATATGTTGAAAAGGAAATAAATGCTGATAAATAAAGAATTTTTTTAAAATTTTTAATTTTTAATCTATCAGTGACTCTCTTTATCTTATCTAAGGTATTTACTTGGTTAGAAAGGGTATTTTGGAAGTCAATATTTTGGAATAACATATTAAGTAGGTTCATAATCTTTTCATTTCAATTCAATTACTCCAAACGTGTATCAAACGATTAGAAATTTGCTTCTTTTATGAAGCTACCTTGTTTGCTCGTGGCTCTTACACCTGTCTGGTTTGTAACATGTAACAAATAGGGGTTGGGTCCACCCTTAATTGGTGACATGAACATCTAAATACTAGCAATTGCCTTGGGCAGTTTACTTTTGAGCATGAAAATGACCTTGGGTAGTTTACATTATAATTGTCGCCTATCTCTCAATTAATCAAAGAATGGCATTCAACCATTAAGAAAAAAGAAAAGAAAAAGTTTATCATAAACAATAGAAAGTCATATAGAGAAAAAGATAGAGATCAGTAGTCAAACAACTCTCAAGAGGAATTATTGCATTTGGTGATTGAAGAACGTACCTTGTGAAAACAAACAACTTTCATACTGTGATCCGGTTTAATGACCGATAATTCAATTAAAGCTTTCACTTTCATTTTCGATTCCAATAAACAAGTAAGTATCTATGTTCATATATATCTTGCATGAGTTTATCATTCATTGGTATAAGATTCAAGTTGTCTTGAATTCTAGTTTGTTTTGCATGTTCTTCGAAAACATTGAAATGTTTTGATATGTTCTTGTGTGCTTGTGAAAATCCATAGGAGATGTTGCATAATTGCATAATTTTATTGTATAATTAATGTTAGGATGATTCTTGGACATTTTTAATAAAATGCCATTGATGTTTTACAATTTGGATCTTTTTTTATCTTTCGATTTCTAGATAGAGAATTTGAATGCTCGACTCAGGGCATCCAAATACTCTAAACAAAATTTTAAAAATTAATGGTTATTTTTTGAAATAGAAAAGGAGCATTCGAATGCTCATAATACCCTATATATTTTAAAACAGAAAGCAAACATTCAAATGTCATATCAAGAGCAATTGAATGCCTTTTTTTTTTCAAAAATATTTTTAATTTGTTTTATTTTTTTAAAATCGTTGTCCTTAATTGACTTTAAGATATCAGGTTGCACCAGAATGATTGAGATGAGTTTTAATTAGTTTTAGACTCTTATTGACTTATGAATTCATAATTTTTTTTTCATATTTTGTTACAAAAGATCATGACTATTTTCACGAGGACTCTCATTATTATGAGGACAAAGTCACAATTTTTTAGATTCATAAGATGATAGTGGAATTGACATAATACTAAATGGATCTAAATGATGACATTGGGAGGCATATCATTAAGGTTAATGACTTGATCCAAGAATTGGTTTGGTGTTGTTGCATGCACATTTTTACATAATTTTGAAAGTATTGTGTTTGTTTTCTAGTACTGTTATGATGACTGAATCGCATCTTTTATGGATTGTAGATTCAAGGGCCACACATAATGTAACACGAGACAAGAATGTGTTCGTGTCATTGTAGACTAAATCACATATAGTAGGAAACAATTCACGGATTGAAGTAAGGGGAATTACACCTACAAGCTATGCATGCATGGTTGAAAACCTTTATCCTACATGATGTATTTTTTGCTTTGATATTCAACGAAATTTGACTTTTGTCCTTGTTTTTCTTAGTCTAGGAATTGTTTTGTATTTCAATAGTACTTGTTTGAGTTTATATTTGCATACAACTTATTAAGGATTTGGATATTTATCAAATTATTATGTTAAATAGTATTCCATACAATAATCTAAGCTTTTCCCTTATGATTGATTTTGATTTGAATATTGATGTGAAATTTGGTATGCTAGACTAGGCCATATAGATCAACAAAGAATGGATAAATTAGCAAAAGAAGGATTACTAGGTCTTATTGAGAAAGTTAATTTATCATTATGTGAAAGTTGCCTAGTAGGGAAAATGATAAGGAAACCATTTTGTAAAGGAACTAGAGCTAAAGTTCCAATTCAGTTAATATATTTCGACATTTGTGGCCTGATAAATGTATGCTCATAGAAAGAAGGTTACTATTTCATTATATTCATTGATGATTTTACATGTTTGGGTTCATCTATTTAATTCTCACAAATCTGAAATATTAGAGTGCTTTAAGAAGTATGTGACTTTAGTAGATAATCAATTAGAAAAAAAAGTCAAAATGTTAAAAACGGATTAAGGACATGAATATTTGTCTAATCAGTTCTGACAATTATGTATGAAAAGGGTATTGATAAACAGTTGACCATTCCAAGGACTCTTAAACAAGACAGTGTTGTGGAAGAAAGAAATAGAGCTATTCTGGAAATGATGAAGTTTATGATGGCCCAAGCAAATTTATCAATCACCTTTTTAGGTAATGCATTATTAACTACTATCTAGATACTCAATAGAGTACCTTTCAAGTTAGTTACGTCCACCCTTATGGATTATGGATTGGGAGAAAACTTGATTTTAGTAATTTGATACCTTAGGGTTGTGTTGCTTATGTACATAAGATTGCTCATCCACATTGCAAGCTAAGTCCTTGAGGCAAAAAGAGTATATTTGTAGGCTACTTTAAGCATTCAAAGCGATACATATTCATAGGTAAACAATCAAGTAGGAGTGTAACAAAATTTGAATATTAGGATGCTAGTTTTTTGGAAAATGAGTTTCCAAAGAGAAATGAGATAGACCAAGAAATTTATTTTTACAAGATTAAAAATCAAAATCAATTAATGCATGTTCTTATCAAGAACCATGATTATTGTTTTTTGTGTAAAGCTTGAAACACATAGATCAAGTAATAAAATGGAGTATTCTAAGTATCATCTCCTCAAGAATTATAGATTGTAATGTTGGTAGTTCACAAGTACTAAAGGTGAAAGGCTGAGATCCTATAACTAAACAATTGAAGAATCAGAGTTTTAGGGTTACAAGGTTTGAATAGGCATGAAGAGAGTAAAGATTAAAGGTGATGTATGGCAGGGTTCTAAACTTCACCAACTTTCACTTGATAAGCAAAGATTAATGCCAACAACTAACCCTAAAGCCTAAACTTAAAAGATTGCAAATTAAGAATTAAAAGATTGTAAACAAGAATGTTAAATTGCTTTGAGGTAAATAAAGATTGCATGAACGAAATTAAAGAATAAAAATAAACATGTAACCAAATCCTGTAAAAAAAATAAAGAAAACTTGGATCAATCTTGGAAAAGAATGCTTTAGCTAAAATTAAAGAAAATAAGAAACAAGAATTTGTAACACAAGAAAATAATAAAAAAGATCCTTGAATGAAAACACTTCTTAATTGAAAAATATTTAAAGAATAAGAACTTGGTAATTGGCAAATTTGTCACCTAAGCCAATACCTTAACTAAAAGAACTAAAGAACTAAAAAAACTTAGAAACTAAAAGAAAGAAAAAAAAATAAAGAGAAGGATAATGAAACAAGTGAATGGCCTTAACTATTTATAGGCATAGGTTTGGCCAAAGAGGTGGGCTTTACAAGTGATTAAGTTGAATTAAAAACTAGGAGATAAAGCTTTAACTCAATCCTTAAGGTTGCATACAAAAATCAAAATTTTCATTCTTTAAATGCTTTGGCCGAATGTGATGATTTGGCCTTTGATTTTCATGTGATACAATATTAATCAATCTCCCCCTTAGGTTCAGCTAAGATTAGATTTCAAGAAAAGATAAGTTGCATTTCATTCAAACTCTTAATCTTTAAAGTGATAAAGTCCTTATCTTGTCAAAACTCTTCAAGACAAAGCAAAAGACTCATTATTGGCTTCAAACTCCTTTTGGCCAAATGGATTAAGCTTGAAGAGTCCAAATGCTTGTAACTTTTCCTTCCCTTTTGCATAGTCGAATGTGGTAGTATCTTTGTGCAAGTCATTCTCTTCATGGCTTATCAAAGAGACATGTTTATCTTGTAAATTCACCTTGGCCAAATGGATTAGGATTCAATTGGCCTTATGAATGCTTGAATTTGGACCAATCATGGGTGGTATGGAGCTTGCATGGTTGGACTGAATTTGAGCTTTGCATGATTTCATGCATGGTTTGCATGAAAATGAGTCTTGAGCTTGAAAAACCTAAAGTGGTGTAAATAGCATGAAAAACACTAAAAATCATCAAAAATTTAAATTTTAACACCATTTTAACATGTAAAATCTCTATATATTTTGGTGCTATCAAACTAACAGCATCTCATCCAAGTGCTAAAGATGATGAATTTGGTGACTTAGTTTCCCAAGAATCATAAGTCAGGTAATGTTATTGTGAAAATATTCCTCAACATTGTTTTGGTGTAGAAAGTGAAACTTTTTTTATTACCTCACAAGATGAAAAAGAGCCTAGAAATGTGAAAGAAGCTCTTTCATTTTTTACAGAAGAAAAATGGATGAAAGCAATGGAAAAAATGATAAAGTTTATAAGATCAAATTGTGTATGAGAATTAGTTGATCTTCCTAAAAGATGTAAAGCAATTAGAAAGATTAAGCGTAAGTCAAATGGGACAATTAAAATATATAAGGCCCATTTGATAGTGAAAGGCTTTACATAACAAAAAAGAATTAATTATGAAGAGACTTTTCTTTTCTATAATAAGTTTTACCTCAATACGCTTAATTCTAGCCAATATAGAAAGTTTAGATTTGTAGTTACATCAAATGAAGTGAAATCCATCTGTCCAAATGGATGATTGGAAGAGGAAATCTATGAGGAACAACCTATAGGTTTCATTGACAAAAGCTAAGAGCAAAAAGTGTGCAGGTTGTTAAAATCAATTTAAGATTCTAAACAATCTTTTAGGTAGTGGTATATTAGATTTTATCAAACGATAATTTTATATGATTTTACTATGATTGATAAAGACCATTGTGTGTATATCAACAGAGATAAAGATAAATTTGTGATCTTATCACTTTATGTGGATGGCATATTATTAGCTGCAATGACAAGGAGTATATCATTAAGGTGAAAAACTAGTTGTCCTTAAATTTTAAGATGAAAGACTTGGGTAAAGCAACTTACATACTTGGTGTAAACATTATGAGAGATCATTTCAAAACGTTTTTAGCTTTTTTAGGAAAGTAATACATTAAGAAATTCTAAAATGATTCAATTGTAATATTATAATCAGATAGATACTTTGATGGCAAAAAATGAATGCTTTGGCCAGATAATGTGTTCTAAGACTCTACAAGAAAAGGAATAAATGACAAGAGTTCTTTACTCTAGTGTCGTTTGATACCTTATGTATGTTATGATGTGCACAAAACCGGACATCTGCTATGCCATGGGCATGATAAGTAGGTATTATTCCAACCCAGGTCAACCTATTGGAAAGTAGTTAAAAGGATATTAAGATATCTAAAAGTACTATGGATTATTTGTTATGCTATAAAAGAAGTGATCTATATTTGGTCGACTAATGGATGCCAATTGGATAGGAGATTTAGATGAAAAAAATCTACTAATAGCTATTTTTTCTTACTGAATAGTGGAGTTATTCATGGAACAGTAACAAACAGAATTGTATAACACTATCTGTAATGGAAATTGAATTTGTAGCATTTTCAACAGTAATGCAAAAGTTTATTTGGCTTAAGAGATTTTTGAATCATTTGGGATTTGAGAAGGATGAGTTCAATTCGTTGTTAATGAATTATGATAGTCAAGCTACAACTGAATTCACAAAGGATTCCAAATATAATTCTAAGACTAAACATATAGGTATCAAGTATAACTACGTGAGAGACATGGTTGCATAAAAAAAAGTCAACATGCAATACATTTCAATGCATAAGATGATTGTAGATCCATTTACTAAGCTTACACCTAGAAATGTTTTTAATAGCCACATAAGATCTCTAGGGATGTGTAAATGCTAATATTGAACAGTTCTATATAAACAATATATGACATTTTCTACTTTGAGTTGACTTACACTAAATACAATTAATGCCATTAAAGTTTAGTACTTTGTTTTGTGATGCATACACACATGTATATGTATATGTATATATGCATAAATGAAATGATTTAAAAGGAATGCTAGACAGATGATTGGTCTTCTCACATAGGTAATCATTTTAATGGTCTGGCACCATAAAGATGTGATTAGTTTTAAGTTATGGATCAAGAGCTCAAGTTTAAAATTGAATCACCTTGATAACGATAAAGATAAAGTCACTTGATATTGAGATTTATGATTAAAAGTCAATAAATGCACAATTTACTTTGTTTGCCTTAATATGCTAAGTGGAAATCCTATTAATCATGTGAAATTAAATAGAGTTATGGACTCAAGTTAAATATTAGGAGTATATGAACTATTACCTGTACAGTATTAGTATATAAATGATGAAAGACATATGCTCCAAAGAAAAAGGTGAAAGTCCTATTGATTATTTGCATTATTCGATCAACAAAGGTAACAGAAGAGTAAGTCTCTGCTTCTTGTTGTATGAAACCTTTGAGATTAGAGGATCTCATATTTAGTACCTATAAGGACTTTTGGCTCTTTCTTAAAGTTTTAATTCAATGTTAGCTATCTTGAATGTTACCAATGGTAATGGATGATTCAATCTAGTGGGACATATCTAGATAGCAATTGAATTAACATGGAGAGATTCTAGAAGAAGGGAAGATCATTCTAGTATTACATTTAGTTGTATTTATAAGTCGACCAATTATATTTGAAATATCAAATGTAATTATGAATACATAAATATATCATTTAATATGATTAAAGAGAGACTGTAAGGAACTTGAAATATGAAAAAATGGGTCAGAATGCTGCATTCTTACTTTACTTATACTTGAAAGTTACTATACTTAACAGTTTTATAAGTGACTAGATATGATTATGAGCTGCATTATGCACCTAACAATCGTATAGCAACTGAGATATCAAAGTATATTGGTTGCATGACTTATTCCTTATATGAACCTGAAGCAAAAAATAGAGAAAATGTTCTTGAGATCATGAGAGTTTAGCACTCATTTTGTGCGAGTCGAAGATGTAAGAAATAGAGCTCAGTTTTGGCCATAATGGGTGACTCGAGCACCGTAGTACTAGCAACTGCCTTAGGCAATTTACTTTTGAGCATGAAAATTGCCATGGGTAGTTTTATATTATACTTGAAAATTGCTGCCCATATTTCCATTAATCAAAGAATGGCATTCAATGACTAGTAATTCAAATTAAGCTTTTGCTTTTGCTTTCACTAAACAACTATATATGTATGCTCATATATATCTTACATGAGTTTATCTTTCATAACCATTTACAATTGCCTTTTTTTTTTGGTAATGCTAAAATTCTTCAACGGCATTAGGCACACTATACTAGATATTGAAAATAAAAAGATTAAGTTTAAAAAGTTATATTTTTTTTAAAAAAAAAATGAACTTATTTGATTTTACATGTTTGACAAAAAAATTCTAATGCTAGATGTATGGTCAGGTTTTATAAAAAATAAAAATATTTTAATTACACCCATTTTATTATTGTAATTTAAATTTAAATTTTAAGTGAATTTAGCAATTTGAATTTTAAATGAATTTAGCAATTTGAATTTTAAATGAATTTATTAACTAAGTTGATGTCTGATTAACTCATGAATCTAACTCCATTAGCCACTTTAGTATTGCCATAGATAAAAATAATTGTCTCCTCCCATATGTGACCGGTTACAATACTTATGGGCTTAAGTCTATGTTGGCCCTAAATCTTTGGGTTTGCATTAGTTATTAGGTTAGACTTATCTTCTAGGTCTATGGTTTTACTTGGATGCTAACCCAATCAAACTGGTTACAACCATCTTGTTAGGTTTACTATTATATGCCTTTACAAGGGATTAGATATGGAGATAGAAATAAGTTGGGATAAGGTGGATTTTTGCTTGCCCCGCCTTTGACCTGACACTCCAACACCCTTACTTGATCCTTGATCCACCTTGCTTGGAGTTTTTATTTCATAAATCCATCTCTAACCTAATAAGAAAGCATTCCTTTTGCTTCAGCCTTGCACTGACCTAAATTCACAACTCATTAAAAAAGACATTCAACTAGAAATTGGTAGCTAATGGAAAAGATAAAAAATAAAAAGAATTTAGTCTTATGTATACAAATGTATGAAGTTGAGATAAAGGCTTCTGAATGCTGTAGCAATTTTGAAAATGCTTAACTCACCATTAAGCACAAACATTGAAAATTGCAATAAACTAAAATGCAGTAACCTAAAAAAAATTGCATTAAACTTAAGAGATCTAGGTTATAAGTAAACAATTTTTATGGGATGCACAAAAAGAAACTGGACATGTTAATAGAAATAAAGACTCAAGCATGAAGTTTACACTTTCATTTGTTTTCTTAAACTAAAATGGAAATTCTTTTAAAGAAGTCTTTTTCGTTTACACACTTGTTTTTTTATTTTCCTAGCAAACAAACAGAGATAAAACAAAAAAAGAAACCAAATAACACATATTAAACAAAATATAAAATGCAGTAGAAAACTCTTATTTGTCATGTATATCAAATTAAACCATAAAAGAGAAAGCAACTTTATTATTAAGAAAAAAAATTAAAATTAAAGAGGAAAGGAAAAAAGGGAAACCTTTGAAATGAATAGAGAAAATATAATCAGTTTTCAAAATGCTTTAACAAGATAGATTCAAAAAATTAGTCTCCAACATACAATCATCAAGCCTTCTTAAAACTAAATAAATGGCCTTAAAGATTTGAGACAGTGAAAAGAATTGAAATAAAAATTAAATATGTAAACTAAAAAAGAAAGAGGCAGGGTGGAGGGACAAAGAGAAAAGGAAAAATGAAAATCATAAAATAACTATATATAAGAACGACATTTTGATAAATATACCAGGTTAGGTTAGGGTGGGTTGCATCTAAAACAGCTTTCAACTTGACCTTGAGTTTTTAAAAATAAAAGTATGAAACTTGACTTGGAACCTAAATTAAAAATCCTAACTATATAAGGTTAGATCTCATCAAAACCTGACGATTTTGGGTTAATTTTCCATAACTAATTGGAAACTTTGATTCCTCTTGTTGGTGTATGCCCTTGAGTTTTTTTAAAAATAAAACAATCCAACCTGACTTGAAACCCTAATTAAAAAAAAAAACCTAACCCTATAAGATCGGATCAGATTAGAACTTGACGATTTCAAGTTAATATGCCATCTTTAACTAGGAATTTTGATTCCTTTTGCTGGTCTATGCCTTAAGGTTAATCGTATTGACTATGAACCACTTTGTCATCAAATCCATAATTAATAGAAACATAGAATTATGGACTCAAGTTAGATATTTGGTGTATTTAAACTATTAGTTGTATAATGTTGGAATTAGGATAAAGACATACACTCCATGAGAAAAAAAATAATAACATAACATGTGTTTCATATTACATGTGCATTACTAATAAAGGTTATAAGGAAGAATATATATATATGTTTCTTAGTAGCATGAGACATATGAAGTGAAAAAGATCTCAGTCTACTAACTGTGTGACTTTTACTTGCTTAAAGTTTAAGTACAATGTTAGTTATTTTGGAATGTTACCTCTGATTACGAATCATTCAATCTAATGGTATGTATTTGAAGTAGTTGAATTGAAATGGAAAGATTATAGAAGAAGAAATGTCCATTTCAATGTGTGGTACACAATTTAAGTATTAAAAGATAATATTATTGCCTATGTGCAATTAACTTATATATATTATAAGTTTTAACTTTGCAACTTCCTATTAGAAGTTATTCCTCATTATTCAAAATGATAACCCCCATGATGAGAGGTTAGGCTTCATGTTGGAGCTTAAAAAGATTTCCAAATGGAAATTGTTATTGGCTTTTGGCCATATCACAAGAGAGAAAAAAAAACTTAAGAAAAAAAAAACGTCAATAATAAAAGAAAAATATGTAAACTTATTAAGGGAACATTTATAAAGCACATAGAGATTAAGCAACAGAAATATAAGGCATACCTTCAGCCATAGCCCTTCAAATGAAGCTAGAACCCTTCAGTCTTTTAATCTAGAGTGACCTCCCTAGATCGGTACTATACATTATTTTTCTAATCACTTAGATTAAGGACTTGATGGGGGTTATCTATATATTTTCCCAACAA
This sequence comes from Durio zibethinus, assembly GCF_047325235.1. Classification (NCBI taxonomy): domain Eukaryota; kingdom Viridiplantae; phylum Streptophyta; class Magnoliopsida; order Malvales; family Malvaceae; genus Durio; species Durio zibethinus. The sequence goes on from NC_143171.1 coordinate 14,235,816, forward strand.
AGAGACAACCACCACTAATACCATAAAGATCGTGAAAATAATGATGGACCACATCAGATTTAAAAAAACAAATAAGACTTTTAACTTTCAAATAGATTTTAGATATTATTTTAAATTCAAATTAATTTTATAATTCCAATTTAAAAGATAAAATATCCAACATTCTCTCATTTGGTCTGAACATTTTCATAGTGATACTCATAACATGGCATTTCAAAAAACTTTATGCTTAAAAAAAAGATAAATCACATGAATCGTGACAGTAAGTCTTTTTTAAATGAGTATTACCTTTCATATATTACAAATTAATCTCCCTTTTCGAATAAAACACTATACGTGGTCATTATGCTTTATGAATAAGCCTCAAATGCTTATTCTAGGTCTTCATAAAACATTTATCATTCACAAATAGTTATTTATATGAAATAAAAACTTAAAAGAAAACACAAATTAATCATTCATAGTTTCATTATACATCAATTCAGATAGGAATAGACTAAACTAAAATAAGTCCCATTTATATTATAAGATCCTTGAACAACTTTGGTGGCATGCCTTTTGTCAAAGGATCCATAACCATCAATTCAGTACTAATGTGTTCAATAAGTATCTTATTTACTTTGACACACTCTCAAAGTTAAGTACTTTATGTCTATGTGTTTACTTTGAGTTTCACTTCTATTATTCTTAGCCAAGAATACAATAGATGAATTGTACAATAAATCCTCAATGGCTTAGAGATTGAATATATAGTTTGAAGCCTAAAGATTCAACTTTTAATCCAAATACCCTATGATGTCTCCTCGAAACAAGAAATGAAATTTGCCTTCATGGTAAAAGTAGGAGCTAAAGATTGCTTTATACTTCCCCAAGGTATAGCTCTTCTAGCTAACATGAAGATATATCCAAATGTTGACTTGTGAGAATCAAATTAACCAGCAAAGTTAGAGTTTGAGCATCCAACAACATCCAAATCATCTAAACATCTATATGTGAGCATGCTATTTTTGGTTCTTTGAAGGTACCTTATCTTTCCAATAGTCTAAACCTGGATTAATTTGATTTTTTTTCTAGCATTCCAACAACAAAAACAAGGTTAAGTCTTATGCAAACCTAAGCAAACATGAAGCTTCCAACAATTGAAGCATAAGGAATATTTTCCATCTATTCCTTTTCAAGATTGTTCTTTAGAAATTAGCTTAAGCTAAACTAGTCACCATTCAAATAGGTGCTACAAATAGTGAACAATCTTTCATTTGAAATCTTTTAAAAACATTATTAATATAGGCTTATTGAGACAAACCCAATACACCTTAGGATTTGTCTTAATGTATTTTAATGCTAATGACATTAAATCTCACTCATGTTCTTCACATCAAAATGTTGAGAGAGAAATTATTTCATCTCATTTAACAAACTCATACAATTGGTTGTAAGCAAAATATAATCAACATAAAAAATCAAGAAAATAATCTTGCTTCTATTGACCTTATGGTATACACATTGGTCTATAATTATCCATAATTTTCTTGATAAAACCAAATGAAGAGAGAATGTCATGAAATTTCAAGTTTCACGATGGGAGGCTTGCTTAGTCTATATATAAACCTCTTGAACTTGCAAACAAATTATCTCCATCATTAGAGAAAAACCCCTCAGTTTGTTTAATATAAATCTTTTCCTCTAAATTGCCATTTAGAAAGGTTGTTTCCACATCCATTTGATGTAATTTTAAGTTAAATTTGGCAATTAATGCCATGATGATATGCAAAGTCTTTCTTAGAAACATGAGAGAAAGTATCCTTGTAATAAACTTTTTCCCTTTTTTTGAATGCTTTGGTAATGAGTTTTACTTTATATCTTTCAATGTTGTCTAATGAGTCTTTTTTGGTTTTAAAAATCCATTTACAACTAATAGCCTTCGTCCCATTAGGCAACTCAACTAGATCCCAGACTTCATTCTTTGCCATATAATCTATTTTATCTTTCACAACATCATACATTAACTTAGAATTACTACTATCTATAGCTTGTGAAAACTTCTTATGGTCATCCTCTACAACAATATCATAATTGGATTCTTATAAGTACACAACATAAGCACTAGATATTGCTGGCTTTTCAACTCTAGTTGATTTCCTCAATACTGTATCAACATTTTCTTGCTGGGTTTACGGCTTAACATGATTCACCTATAGCAGAGATTGATGCTCTATAGTAGCCTTTTCTTGTAAAGGTTGTTGATTTATATAAGCCATTTCTTGTTGAGGTTGTTATTGAATGGGATCAACTTAAACATTTCCAATAGGATGTGAAACTTCAACACCTAGTTGTTCAATATGTATATGATCTTAATGGATGTCATTTAAAATAACCAATCTGTTACTTGATGCGAGAGTTGTACAAAAAATATGACCTTTTTCAAAATTTAATGCTTAAGATTGAACACTCCCACTAATCACATCATTCTCAAGAAATTAAACATTTCTTGATTCAACAATTCTAGTGATATAGGTTTGACAATAAGATCTATACCCTTTGGACTTCTCAGGATATTCAATAGAATATGCACTAATAGTTCTAGGTTCCAACTTTCTTTCTTATGGGTTATAAGCCCTAACTTTAGCTATATAAGCCCTAACTTTAGCTAGGCAACCCCAAACACGTATATGTCTCAAACTTGATTTCTATCTTTTCCATAACTCAAATGGCATTTTAGAAACTGTCTTGGTCGGAACTCGATTCAATATATATGCTACAATTTTAAGGGCCTTCCTTTATAATGCTATAAGAAGTTTGGAGTTGCTATGCATACTTTTCACAATGTGCATTAGAGTTTGGTTCCTTCTTTATGCAACACCATTTTAGGATGGTATGCTAGGTAAGGTATCCTAGGTTACAATACCTTGCTCTTTAAGAAACTTAGCCAATGGACATGGTGCTTTTTTAGTCCCGTGTACCTACCATAATATTCTCCACCTCAATTCAATCTCATGATTTTAATTTGCTTACAACATTGTTTTTCTACCTTTAATTTGTAGCTTTTAAAAGCATCTAACTTTTCATCCTTATTATGAAGCAAGTAGTGATAGATATATCATGAATAATCATTAATGAACAAGATAAAGTATTTCTAACCATTCAATCTTATATTAGGACAAAAAAATCAGTATATATGATCTCCAATATGTTAGAACTCTTTCTGGCATTTTCTCAGTTTTGTTGGTCTACTTTTCTTTAATGTAATCAACACATAAATCAAAAATTGTAAAGTCAAGCATATCAATTACCCCATTATTTACTAGCCTTTTGATTCTCTTAATGGAGATATGTCTTATCTCAATTGGAGATATTTACCAATCTTTGATGCCAGAAAATGGAGGATTTCTCATCCATAACACAATGCTTAATACCAACATTAACATGTGAAGGCATAAAACTATAAGGAACATTGTGATTTAAATTAATTTTAAAAAAACCATCAACCATTGTACCATTACCAATAATAACTGAGTTTTGTATTAAATAAAAAAATGTTCTAGAAGACTTAAAGACAAACACCAAAGGTATAAGTCTGAAAATAAAAATCAATTTTCTAGAAAAATAGGAATGTAAAAGGTTCATTCCAAAATCAAAATAAAATTAGTCTTTAAAACTAGCTTGCAAGTTCCTACAAATTCCGTATATGAATGCATTCAGTTTTCAAAATAGATGCTATGTTCATTTTCCATCAGTTTCCTTTGGTTTAGAAAACCTACTTAGTATTAGAAACATGGATTATATAACTAAAGCTAATCCATCAAGTGTTATATGAAACATCAACCATATTCATAACACACTAAAGATGTGAGATTACTTTTCTTTTCTAGCCAACGTTGTGTTTAGGACATTTATTCCTCATGTGTCCTTTTTTTTTTTTTAGAAAAAACATTTAGAATCTTTTTTCTTAATACGAAAAGGTATTTTTCTTTTCCTTTTCATCTTGCTAGCTTGTTCCTTACTTTTATCTTGAGTCACTATATGTGCACTTTCAATTATCTCCTAGATCAATTTGGCTTCCCCTTGAACACAAATGGTTAGGAGTTCATTAATTGACCATTTTTCCTTATGCATGTTATAGGAAATTTTGAAAGGTTTCTAATATGAAAAGAGAGAATTCAGAATGAAATGTACTAAAAAGTTCTTAGAAATCTCAATCTTTAATGACTTTAGCTGAGCAAATATGTCCCTCATTTACATGATATGTTCATGCACAACTTTTGTGCCAATTAGCTTCAGTAATGACAAATTTCCCATCAAGGTGCTAAACAATGCTTATTTTAAAACTCGAACTACTTACCAATAGCCTTCACAAATTCCTTGACATTCTTGCACTCAAGTATAAACCCACTAATACTAGTCATAATGTGAGATTTGATGAACATCATTTTCAAGCGATTAGATTGCTCCCAACGTTCTCTCGTAGTAATCTCAACTGAAGTACCAATAACCATGACTGTTGGCGATTCATCTTTATGAAAAGGCATAGTCAAGGTCCATGCACCCTAAATGAAAAAAAAATTTCTCTTTCTTAACTTTATAATTGTCACCACTCAAATAGGGAAAATAAGATCTTTCATTAAAAGTAATCAAAGGCTGAACAAACTGCAATTATACAAAAATAAACTTGCTTACAACAATTTATTAATCAACACATCATATGATATGTTACTAATGCAAAACATATCTAAATATATATTATATGAATCATGCGTCATTAAAATCTACATATCAACAAAGAATTCTCCACACTATTGATTTATAATACTATATGATAAAACTCGCAATTACTAACATTTCTTAATACCTATGGGCAAATTAAGAAATACATAATATCTATTTCATCCAAATTAATCATAGAACTATAATTAAGAAACAAATAATTTCTATTTCATCCTAATTATCATAAAACTATAATAATTTCCCTATGGGATAAAGCTATGGTATTATTATGATTAATTAAAATTGATGTCATTCATATTGTAATGTAGTCAAAATAAATCCTTAATGCATATATTATTATAATTAAGCAAGTTGTGGCTATTTCTTAATTATTCCAACACACACGATTATATGATGTCACTGTCATAATGTTTAGGTTGAAAAAACTTATCCATTAAAATATAAGATAGTTTTTATTATGCAAATAAATTAATTCTAATCTTTTCATTTATTTACATAACATAGTGATACAAAAATTCTATTAAACATTGTGCAATCATGCAATATCATAAATATCATATCAAAATAATGCAAAAAATATTAAATCATACTATGCGAAAATTATCATGCAATAATCATGTAATAATATCAATAGTCATGCAAATATATTAATTATCATGCAATCAACTATAATCACATAGAAAAATCATGCAATTATGCAAAATATATTAATAAATCACATAATAAATATAAAAACATGTAATTAGATATTAATCATACAAATATAATATTAATCAAGCAAATAATAAATAATCATGCAAATAAATTAAACTCATGCTAAAATAAATTCATAAAAATATCATGCAAAAATAAATAATTTTTTTCTTTTTCTTTTCATCATCACTTCGATTCAATCACACAATTAAAATAATAATAAAAAACCAAAAAATAATTTAAAAAAAATATATAACAAAAATAAACCTGCACGAGTCGGGTCAGGTAACTGTAGCATGTGGGTTAGCAATAATTTTCCACGCTGGTTAGTCTTAAATTTTTTTCGTGCAAAACGGCGCCGTTTTGTTGTTCAATAAAACCCAAGCTTTTAGCCTTCAGCCGTATTGTTTCATTTTCTATTTCTCTCTCTCTAAAACGCCCGACCCTTTCTGTTCTTTCTAGATTGCAGAACACCACAGAAAACAAACTACCACCTGTTCTGCCGTTGATCACCAGCCGTGAGGACCTTAACAGCAACCTTGCCCGATTCCTCTTCACCCTCCTTCCCTTCCCTTTTTCTCCTCTTCTGTCTTAAAACCCAAAAACTCCCCAAAAAGACTCAAACCGAAACCCACGGAAAAAACACTTTTATGTGATTACTTGTGCTATCTGTGTCTCGTGATTGTCTGCTTAATTTGAGAATGGATTTTGGTTCTGGGTATGAGTTTAGTGCGTTGGTGTTTACTGGTTATGGGTTTGGTGATAAACTGATGGGTTTTACTTCTTTTAGGCTCAAATTATGGATTTTTGTTTTGCCTCTTCGATTTGTTCTAATCTTTGTTTGCTCTGTGTTCTGGCTCTGTTCCAAATTTGGTGGGTAGGAGTTTCTGGATTCGGTCTCTATGTGTTTGATTGAGGCTGTGTATTGTGGATTGCTTCCAGCAATTAAATTTTCTGTGGGTTTCTCTGCTAGTTTTCCAATTCTGGTTTTGTGAAATTTCTGTTTGTGGTTGCTTCTCTGTTGAATTACTAGTTGGCTTGGTTCTTGATTGTGTGCCAATTGCTCACTGCCTAACCTTTGTTTGTTTATGTTCTGATTCTTGGTTGGCTGCTTTTGGAATTGGTGTTTGATTGCTTCCTCTGGTTTGCACGGCTATTGAATGTTTGCATTTTTTTGTCGAATTGATTCCTCAGTTGTTTCTCGACTTCTTTGTTAATTGCTCGATGCTTCTTTTCTGCTTATTGGTTTGCAGTTGCTTCTGAAACACCAAACTTTTGCTACTAACTGTATTGATCATGAAATCCTATGTGGCCCCGTTTGATCACAAATTTAAGGTCTTTATATAAAAGATTGAAATCTCAATTCAAGTTGAACAAGCATTAACCTTACTGAATATGCACAGATTTTCAGGACTTTATTTTTATGCAATCTTTCCTTTTTCAATGGATTAGCTTCCAAATATTTTTGTAGGCAATGAATCAATAAATTCCAGAATTGAAAATCAAATCCAAGACCAAATTTGTCAATTTCCTTTCGCAAATTAAACTGTTTCTTCCATAAGTTTTCTGACCTTTTTTTCTTTTTTTTTTGGACTTTAACTGAAAATAATAATATAAAAACTAAAACTAAAACTAAAAATAATAATAATAAAAATAAAAATGAATAAAACATAATTTTGGGTTATTTGATGTTTTAGGCCTAAAAAACTCAAAATTCTAATTAAGACCCAACTAAGATCAAAAGTCCATTTTGATATCATAAAAATCTTTGGACAAAATGGGGTGCTTATAATTGCTTTTTTTTTTTATATTTTCTGTGAAATAAGAATTGTATAAAGATAAAAGATATTCATTTTGTTCAGGTTAAGAAAATTGAAAAAGGAAATTCTTAAAAACTCCCCCACAATTAAGGTTTGAAACTTTCAAAAAATAAAATGTTTTCTTACAATTAAGGTTTTGAAACTTTTGAAAAAATAAAACACTTTCCTACACCTTATGCATTAAAACTTTTAAAAAATAAAATATTTTTTCACTAAGACTTCCACTTTTGAAAAATAAACAACTATTCCATTAAGGTTTCAATTTCGAAAAATAAAGTACTCATCATCGAGGCTACAACTTTTGAAAAATAAAAAACTTCTCTACCGATGCTTCAACTTGGAAAAATAAAAACTCCTTCATTGAGGCTTTAACTTGGAAAAATAAAAAACTCCTCTACCAATGCTTTAACTTTTGAAAAATAAAGAACTTATCCATCAAAGCTTCAACTTTGAAAAAATAAAATCATGTTTGGGAAAGGTCTTTTTAATAAAGGCTTGAAACTTTAAAATTCTCATTCAGGAAAATTCCTTCTCAACAAAGCCTTGAAACGTTAAAATTCTCATCTAGAAAAGCTTTTTCTCAACAAAGGTGTAAAGTTTAAAAATAAACATATGAAATTTTCAAAAATCATGCGCTAATGTCTTATAGATCATTCCTACTTTTTAAAAAGCTCTTCCTTAACAAAGGCATTGAAACTTAAAAAAGAAATCTTTCTTTAAGTGATTCTTTATATCTCATCTGGATCATCAATAAGGTCTTTTAATTTCTCTTCTCAAAATTATTCATCATCTAGTTTTTCCTTATTGCTTTCTAAGCATGTGTAATGAATGCATGCAATGAATGAAAAAAATTATCCATAATTCTCAATTTCAATTTCAAGATATAAACTTTAATTTTTCTTCCTTTCAAACATGCATGATGCATGGGATGAATATGATGAACACAATGTATGCATATAATGAATGCATGAGCCAAAGATTTTTCAAAATTTTATCCCAATTTCACAACTTAAACTTTGATCTTTTTTTAGTGCATGAGTCCAATAAATGCAATGATATATGCAACATGTAATGAATGCTGTCTATACAACGCATGAATGTAATGAATACAAAATTCCAACCCAATTTCAAACTTTAAACTTTTTTTTCAAGTATCCAAGATAAATGCAATATGCTTAATATGATGCTTGCATGAAATGCAAGTGGTGATTGCAATGTATGTTATGCATTCATTTATCTTTTCAATTGTGGTAAATTAGAGCATTCTCAAAACTCTTGATTTATCTTTTCACCTCTTTTAACTCATCAACACATGTGGTTTTCAACATGAGCTATCATGTATGATCAAGTAGTCTCATCCATTATATCATCCAAATTCAAAGTTTCCTTCTCTTAATGTGATCTCAAGACTCTTCTTTATGTCTTATTTTTAGTTTCTCATCATGTTTTTTTTAGCTTTTTTGGAACTAGCCAGCAAATGTATCAATTGATTTTTTACCAGAACTTCATTTTTATAAGCTTCATAATTTGATTTCAATATTTAGAATGTTTCTTTTCATTTGTAAACCACAAGGATCAACATCCTTTTAAACTTCTTTCATCTTTCACATTTTATTTTCAATCTACCGCAGTCACTTCCAACTTTTTTGAAATAACACAAGGATATTTCATAACAATCATTTATTCATTTATCATCATTCTAATTCAATGCCACATGTAATTCATTACATTTCCTTAATTAATCATGGGAAAGAATAAATGGTCAAGAACAAGGAAAATCGAAGAAAAGGTTTTCAGATAAGATCAAGTCTGGTAATGAATAACAAGCAATGAAACTATTTCAAGATGAATCATTAAAGATAAAATATTGGAAAGAGTTTCTAACATCTAAGATAACGAATATTTAGACAATTATAGAAAAATTAATTTTGAATTTTTTGCCAAAAGCTCATTCAATTGATATTCTTGATCTTTCATTAATCCAAGCATTATCCCTATTTCTTAGGGATCCTTATCAAGGTTGTTTTCTTAAGTTTCCTTTTTGTTACTTAAACTACTCTTTCTGGTTTTCACTTTATGTCTTCCTTTTTCCTTTCTTTTTTTTTTGTTATGTTTTTTTTTCACTTTTTCCTTTTTTTTTTTTTTTTTGCTTTTGCATTTTTTTTCATATCTCTTCCTATCTTTTCCTATTTTCCCTTGATCTATTGTGACATTTCAATCAAAACTTCTAACAATCTCATTATAAGTTTATTTTAATTTAATTCATGATTCTCTACTTCGGGCATTCACATTCGATTAAAATGGACTTTTAAGGGATATGTCATAGGTTAAGGTGATGGGTTATGACAGAAATGGATAAAGTAAGCCTAAAATATATTTGCAGAATAATCAAACCAAGGATTTTTTTTTTTCATGTAGAATATTATGTCCCATCAATTTCTTTTTTTTTCTTTTTTTTTGTTTCATCATCCTTTTCTCTTTTTGTGGGCAATTTTCATCATTGTTTTTAAAAAATCTAAGCACAAAAGAGTTTTTTTTTTTTTTTTGCCCTTGAAGTTATTAGGGACCTTTAAAGTTAATTGGGAAGAAACTACAAGTCAAGAAATAAAAATGATTGAGACGAAGTCGTAAGTTATAAAATAAAGATGACTAGGACAAAACCACAAGTTAAGGAATAAAGTGAGTGATACAAAATCGCAAGTTAGAGAATAAAGATGACTAGAACAAAATCGCAAGTCAGGAAATAAAGAAACAACTAGGACAAAATCACAAGTTGAGGAATAAAGATGACCAAGACAAAATTACAGGTCGAATAAAGTGATTGCTAATCTAGTTTATGTGCCAGCTAATCTGGGCTTTCGTGCCAGCTAAACTGGGCTTAAGTTTCCATGGAAGCTAGGTAAACTAGGCTTAAATTTTCATAATGCTAGTAAAACTGGGCTTAAAACTTAATTGAGTGCCAGATAAACTAGACCTATATCATTTTATGAGTGTCAACTAAACTGGGCTTAAAACTTCATTCGGTGCCACCTAAATTAGGCTTAAATTTCATTGGATGCCAGATTAATTGGGCATCAATTTGTTCTTGAGAATTGGCAATCCCTATCAGAAATGAAAGAAGTGAAAATTTTCTTTCCAAATAGATTAAACAGTTCAATATACGAAGGTTTTTGTTCATTCAAAAAGGTTTCTCCACTTGAATGGGATAAATAAGGCATATACTTTTTTCATACAGCCTGACAGGTGAAATTTAAGTTTTTTAAAAACATGAATTCTTTGAAAATCAGATATATTAAACACTTTTTTTAGCCTTTAAATATGACATTTTAATATATGTCAAGGTTAGCTATAAGGGCATAAGATTTTGAAAGGTTATTTTGGAAAGAAACAAGGTTGATATTTTTTAAAATCAATCATTCTCAAACTTTTAGGACTTTGTGCAGACACTCGTTTGTATTCAGGGTCAATCGGTGTTGTATTTTTGTGTGTATTACTATTATTATTAGTACTATTACTATTATTATTATTATTATTATTGTTATTATTATTATTATTTTTGGTTATTAGTTTTATTATTTATTATTATTATTGTTGATATTCCCAGTATTACATTATAGTATAGTATTGTGTATCATATTATATTATATTATTTTTCTTTTTATTTTTTTATTATTTTTCTTTCCTTTCCTTTTTCAACTTGTGATGGAAATAAGGAAATTGAATCTCCAATCAACCGAATCAGAGGAATCTAGTTTGCATGGTCAAGGGTCTTAATACAAAATCAAATAAAAAGACTTTTAATTCAATCTAGATAAATCAGCAAGGACCTAAGACTAAAATCATGTTCGGGCAGAATCTAATCCCATGATTCAAGCCTGGATTGGTTCTATCTAATCCCTAAAATTTCTACTAAAGATAGCCTATAAATTGGACACAATATGTTAGAACAATTCAAGGTTGATTCTTGAGAGGAGAGGCTTTATGTTAAATTTTTGGGAAAATTTTTGGGTTTAGTTTCTAGGTTTGAAGGTTTTAGATTTATATATTTTGGGTTTAGTTCGAAGTTTTTGGTTTAGGTTTGAAATGCTGAGATTTGGATTCAAAGTTCTACGATTGGAGTTTAAATTTTTAAAAAAAATGTGCAGATTTTTGAAAATTTCTGAAATAATTTGGGTTTGGGGTTTAAAGGTTTGAATTTTTTGGCAAGATTTCGATGATATTTTTTAAAAATCAACAAATTTTTCAGTTTTTGGTTAAATGTTCTTGGGTTTTTTAGAGAGAAGTCAGAGGATTTCTAGGATAAAGAGAGAGGGGATGGAAGGATTATGAGCAAACTCTAAAAGGCGTGGCTTTTATACTATGCCAAAACGATGCAATTCTGAAAAGCCTAGATCCCCACGTAGACTTGATGATCTGCATGCTGATCTGCACTACGACCCAACCCGATCCATGTTTTTTTTTCATTTTATTTTTGTTTTTGTCATTTTGTATTTTAAGTTTTTATTTTATATTTTTTTATCATTTATTTTATTTTACTAATTTTTTATTATTTATTTTATTGAGTAATTTATTGTTTATTAAATATTTTGTAAAAATTCCTTCTATTATTTTATTTTTGGAAAACAATAAAAAAATTATTTTCAAATAAATTTATGAATCCTACTAAACTATTGGACGATTTTTTATGAGTTTCAATTTTATGGATTTTACCAAACTATTAGAGAATTTCATAAATCAATTTTCAAAAGAAAAATATTTTCTTAAAATAAAGTTTTGTATTTTATCCTACCAAACTATTGGAGGATTGCATCCAAAGTTAAATCTTATCAAACTATTGAAATGTTTAATGAATTTTCTAAAAAAAATAAAATTTTATAAATAATTTTATAATTAAATCTAACCAAACTATTGGGAAATCTACATTAGAGTAAATCCTACCAAACTATTAGAGGGGGATCTACATTAAAGTAAATCTTACCAAACTATTAGAGGATTTTACTAATGTTTTTCTTGGATAAAATACAATAATAAATTCAACAATAAAGCCTCTTCAGAGTGAGATACTAGTCTCCATGAATGCTCTTGAGGTGAGAGAGTTGTCTTAAATTGTTACCAAACTATTGGAGTAATTTTAGGATTAATTTTTAATATTTAATATTTTGGTAAATTATAAACATATTTGAGGCTTGGATAATATGAAGTCAAATTGGTACCATCTTTTGATGGGTGTTGTGAGGATGCTTTAATCTTCCTTACGCTCAACCATACTCTCAAACCTAAAATCTAACTTCGTGGATCAAAATCTACTGTTTAAGGATACCTAAGTCAATCTTAAGACTTCTCTTTAAATGGGTCAGATTCGATTAGGTGGCTAATCATACCTAAATAAAAAAGATTGGTAGTAACTCCTAAAAACCATGTCTAGCTGTAGGTCTATGGATTTATATGTTATAATAGTTTGGTGACTTCACTGGGGACATCGAGAGTCAAGCCAGTAATGATTTCTTGTTATCCAAGCCTTGCCTGATAAATTTGAGATCTTTTTTCTTTGCTATTTCTTTCTTTTCATTGCTTATATTTCATTAGTTATTCATTTATTCATTTTCATATATATCTATAATTCATTTGTATGTGCATAATATAAGCTCTACACCCAAGCTATGTCCCTTAGGAGGAAGTGAAGTACCTACACGTTTATGAGATTTCATATATCTATATGGGCTAATGAAACACTCTTACTCAAATTAAACCTTTTCCATTTGTAACCTATAGTGGGTGAGGATCAGGGTGCGTTATTAGTTTGTGATGGACAATGCTGTGAGGAACAATTTAGGAGCCTTTTAATAAATAATTCAAGTCACATATAGTTAACCTTAAGAGCTTAACCATAGGTAGAACCATGTCCTTCCATCCTATATAGTTAATTTGAAATTTAGAGTCATGCTGTTATTTTACTTATGCTATGGTGTTTTGTTCTTTATTTTGTATTGAGATGACTAACTGATTTTATTATATTGTTTATTTCATTTCTTTTTGTGCATATTCATAAACATACATGCAGATTGCATATTGTTCATACCTTGAAAGCATTTTCAACAAAAGTTTTCATGGAATCCATAGAACGTCAAGTTTGCACTGCGTCTATAATTTTTAAATGTGATTCATCCATAGATGTAAAGATAGAGTCCAAAAAGAGGTAGCAAGAAGAAAGAGATTGTTTATCACCTAGTTATACGTTTACTTTGCCTATGAGATATATGGAATAACATGGTTTCATCAAAGCAATAGGCTTTTTGTAAGAGTTTAGGCATATTGCGTATCTATTATCAATGACGGTTGACAACTCACTCATTAAGGTGATGGTACAATTTTGGAATCCTTTTTATCGTTGTTGCATCTTTAATGAGGTTGATTTGGTGCCAACAATAGATGAATATTCAACTTTGGTGGGTATGCATCTTCAGTATCCAGATAGGGTGTATGTGAAAAAATAAAAATCAAGGTATCGTAAAAAGCTAGCTCATATTTAAGGATGAAAAAAGAGCTCATAGATTTACACATCTAAGAAAAGAGAGAGCATACAGGTATTCCATGAGAATTTCTCTGTGACTTTATTGTCAAACATTTAGATGATGATCAAAGAATGAAGGTGTTATCTTTAGCCATAGATGAGATGGTCATTTTCCCCGGGTTTTAGGCCACATTGAGATAGAAGTCGTGGATTTATTCAAATAGATTGAAAGAGGACATAATCCTTCACCAGTTATATTGGTAGAAACTATCAGATCTCTGAAATTTTGTAGATAAAATGATAAGGCTTGTTTTCTTAGTTGCATACCACTATTGTATCTATGGATGAAGACTCATTTCAAATGCAAGAAAATTATTTTCTCCAAACTCTATTTTCAAAATCAAAATCCAGTTAAGAAAATTTGTGAGAGTGAATGGCCAGAAGCAAAGACCCAAAAAAATGGGAATATTTGCTGTAGAAGCTTATAGTTTGTTAGGTGAAATGGATAGCTCCATGGATGAACTTGGAACCTATGTTGTATCAATGTAAAAATGAGATAGAGGTCTCATTCTTAGGCTTATGGGGGTCAATAGGTTATGCACCATTGATTGTAAGAAGATAGTATAAAGCTGAACAATTTACTTCTATGACACATAAGCTCAACCAATTTGATTACCTATATAAGGAGCTTAAAACTTTTTAGAAAATTGATGGCATGATCAAAGCATGGATGAAGCCTAGAAGGGTAAGCCCTTAACCATTTACTGATAAAGCTACTCAGGGGTATTTGATTTAAAGAGCCAAAAAAAACAGAAGGTTGCACCTATGTTTAAGGACCATTACCCATCAGTGAATCAAGAGTTGGATAATGTGCCCTTAGAGTCAGAACTTACGAGGAAGGAACATGAAGTTGAGAAAGAAAAACTGAAACAAGAAGTTTTAAGATTTCAAGAAGAAAAAGAACAATGAAAAGACAAAATGAAAAAGTTAGAAATTCAAGTTCACAAGATTTCCAATGAATATAGTAAGACTCAAAAGGTTATCAAAGAACAAGATGATGCCCTTAAGGAGTTGCTGGAGCTATGAAAAAAATACAAGAGGTTACGTATATAGGTATAGGCTAAAAAAAAAAACAATACAAACTTGACTTGTGAAAATGAAAAGTTGAAAAGAGAAAGCTCCTAAATGGATGATGATTATATCGAAGCTAAGCATAAAAATAAAATGCTCAGAGAATACATCCAGACGTTGAAACAAAAGTTGAATGAGCAAAGAAATCATATCATGGCATTTACACAAGGAATTATCTTACTAGGTGTGGTTTGGCAAAAGAGAAGGGTTGGGAAGACAAAGATACATAGAGCATCTTATTGCCCAAATAGGTAAAGCAGTAATTAAGTCAGAAAAAATGGTAGAAGAGGCTGAGACATTGAGAGCCTTGGTTATGCCACTAGGAGAGCATAGATAGCGATTGTTAAACTTCACTAAGGAAGCTGAAGATTGATATGAGCAAATTAAGCGCTTTTACAAAGGAAAAATATTAAACTTGATGTAAAACAGATTGCTATGAAATAAATGAAAGTTTACTTTTGTTGAAATCTTTAAAAGGGCAAATATTTTTTTTTCTTTTTCATACATTGCATTACATTCATTCATGTCAAATCATATCATTCTCACTAATTTTAAATTGTGGTACTAAGGTGCAAGAATAGCTCAACATCCGTATAACATCGGGGTGGAGCTAGAGAGATGAAGCATGACAATGCAAATCATTTTGAAAAGTTGGAGAAGGCTCAAGTAGTAATTGAGGGGAAACTAAGCAAGATCCTCAAAGCTTTGAAAAAAATAAACAAAGGAAAAGCGACGAATAAAAATATCTCACATGAAGTCACTGAGTCATTATATCCTCAAAGTTTCGATCCACTTCAAACCCAAACTACTCCAAGCTTTCAACCATAACAAACCATATTCCCAAGTGACAGCTGCTAGGGAATACTCTATGCTTTATGCACCTAGTCAAGTAATCGTTCAGAGCTACATTAATCTTATCTTTGTTAAAAAGATAGTCAAGCCAATCTAAATCCCCAATCTGGATGAGATAAAAGAAAAAGTAAAGTTACGATGGTTGCATCTTCAAAAACTCTAAGGCTGATAAAACAATGAGCATGATTGAGGAAAGACTACAGATTGTAAAAGGCATTGACTTCTATGGATCTATGGATGCTATGGAACTTTGTTTGGTGCCAGATGTGATGATACCACAAAAGGTTAAAGTTTTAAAGTTTGAGAAGTACGACAGTACTAAGTGTCCTATTACACATGTCATAATGTATTGTTGTAAGATGGCAACACATGCCAACAACAAGAAACTACTCATCATATGTTCCATGATAGCTTAACTGGGTTTATTGCAAGATGATATGTTTAATTGGATAGGACTCGTATAAGATTGTGGAAGGATTTGACTGGATCTTTCATCAACCAATACCACTATATCATAGATATGGCTCCTGATTGCTTTTGGTTACAAGGTATAAAGAAGAAAGCATCTGAGCCATTTAAGAAGTATGTCTAATGATGGCAACATGTCACCTTTCAAGTATAGCTACCATTAATGGAGAAAAAAATAATAGTACTATTTGTAAGTATTTTAAAGTCACCATATTATGAGAAAATGATAGGGAATGCGATTAAGAATTTTACTAATATGATGATCTTAGGAGAAATCATTAAGAATGCTATCAAAAAAAGCAAACTTGAAAAAAGAGAGTCTTCTATTGCTAAACAAATGCCATAAAAATATGAAGCTCAAGCTATGAGTTTTGAAGGACAACAATTTAGAAATTACCTTCAGTCGATCTATCCTATATATCACCATACTATAAATCATGCTTCTATTTCTCTCTATCAATCGACTACATGACCTCCTTACTTAACCACAACAAGGCCTTCTATTCATCCAATTACCCCAAGGTGGTGTGTGGGAATCATAAAACTAAAAAAAGCCTACATTTGATCTTATTCCCATAAGCTACACTGAATTATACTAGGAGCTTTAGAAAAACCACTTGATTGCTCCCATCTTGACAAAATAGCTGTGGTATGATTCCATTGCTTATTATGACTACCATTGTAGGGTGACCGACCATTCTTTTGAGAATTGCATTTCTTTGAAGCATAGGGTACAAAATTTAATTAAAGAAGGGCGAAAAAGCTTTAACACTAGTGAAAACGTAGCATCTAATGTCAATGGTAGCCCATTACCTAATCATGCCATTAATGCCTTGGATGAGGATAAAAGGAGTATGAAAAGAAAAGTGAAGGAGATCAAAATGTCATTTAGTCAATTGTATAAGGCTTTATACGAGGCTAGAATGATATAACCAATAGCCCTATACACCTATTGTGGGAGATATGTCACAAATCAAATATGCAAGTATCACAGCGGACCTTTAGGGCACTCTATTGAGACATCCAAGCAATCCCATGATAAGGTGCAAAAGTTAATGGAATCCTACCAGATAAAGTTATATGAAGAGGCAAAAGCCTAAAAAAATACTAAAGTGGCTATAATAGATAAATAGGTGCCGAAGCTTATCACCATCCATTATGATGAGAAGCCAAAATTAGTTGGGAATAAGTTTGTTCCCAAACCAATGATCTTTAAATTCCCAAGCCCATTACCCTATAAAGATGAGAATGTTGTACCATAAAAATATGGTTTTGAGAGAACAGTCCAAGGGCAAGAAGAAATTATGCTAAAATTTGATATTGCCAACATAACCGATGTAGGTGGCATGACTAGGAGTAGAAGATGCTATACTCTAAAGACATTAGAGAAAGCAAAGTAAGATAAGGTGATGGAAAAACATACTGAGCTAGAATTGATTTCAAATAAAAATATCTCAAAGTCTGTGCCAAAAAAAAAGCTTGTGAGTTTTTGAAATTGGTGAAACATAATGAATATTCTATGGTAAAGCAACTTAATAAGATGACAACCATAATCTCTTTGTTATCACAGCTACTTAATTGAGAACCACATCGTAAAGCCTTGCTGAAGGTATTTGATCAAGCTTATGTAGCACATAATGTGTTTATGGAGTATGTGAACCATTTGTGGGGAACTTTATGGTACCTCATCATATAGTTTTCAATGATGATGAGAATCCGCCAGAAGGTAGAAGAAGTACCAAGGCTTTGCATATCACTGTTAGATGCAAAAGCCACATAATAGCCAAAGTTCTTATTGATAGTGGTTCGACTATTAATGTCATGCCCATGTCTATTCTGACTAGATTACCCATTGATATGTCCCACATCTAAAGCAAACATATAGTGGTTCGAGCATTTGATGGAACTAGGTGTGAAGTATTAGAAGATATTGAGTTACCTATACAAAATAGGCCATGTGTCTTGAATATAAAGTTCTAGGTTATAGATATTTTTCTATCCTATAGCTGCTTATTGAGGAGACCATGGATTCACAAGGTAGGTGCAGTTTCTTCCTTATTGCATCAAAAGATCAAATTTAATGTGGAAGGCCAATTAGTGATTATAATTGGGGAAAAAATTTGTTGGTAATTTAGCCTATAAATGCCCCATATGTAAAAGTTGCAAAAGAGTCATTGGAATGCTTTTATCGATCTTTTGAACTTGTCAATGTAATAGGTAGAGGACTTAAGTTCAGCAAAATTGTGATTAGTCAGATGATTAATAAGGGTTGGAATATTAGAGTCAGTTTGGGCAAAAGTCTGTAAGGGAAAAAAAAACTACCAAGGATTGAAGACAACGGCAAAAGACTGGGTCTAGGTTGTGAAATGAAAGACATAATAGAAAGAAGGTCAATAAATAAGCCAATGGTTGTTCCCCATTTGAATGAAACATTTATTCCTAGAGGATATATGTACCTGGGAGCTAAGGAGAACACCAGAGAAGAACCAAGGTGGGAAGAAGCTTTTGCTGAATTATCCATTCATATGATAGGCAAAGATAGCCAAAAGGAAAAATTGTTGGTTTACCCATGCTCACTAGACTATGAATTCAAGAATTGGAATGTCATTAAGATGCCTGCTATCTCTAATGTTATTTCAATGTAATTATAGTTCCTGATTGCTTATGTCCAAAAACATTGGGATGATCTCTTATGTTTAGGCCTTTTATTTTTCATTATTTCAAAAAAAAAATAGGAGCAAGCATTTTATCCATTTCTTCTATTCAATCCATTTTCCCATCAAAGTATTTTGCCAATATTTTCTATTTTATTTAATTTCAGGTCCCCAAATGAATATAAAGATAATCATAACAACGATTAGGGATTTAATTTTGAAAACTCAATTAATATTAATGAACCTCACATTGAAGAGGATTTTGAAAAATACACTTTGCCTCTAAATTTAATAAGATTAATTGAGCAAGAAAATAAATCTATTAAGCCTCATCAAGGAGTAATTGAGATGATCAATTTAGGTGATGCCAAAAATAAAAAAAAAATCAAGGTCGGTACCTCACTCTCATCAATTAATAGACAATGATTAGAGTATCTACTTTGAGAATTTGTAGATGTGTTTGCTTGGTCCTTTTAAGATTTGCCTGGGCTCAGCAATGAAATAGTGGACATAAGCTACCCTTGAAACCTAATTATAAGCCAATCCAACAAAAGTTGAGAAAAATGAAACTAAAGATGTTATTGAAAATTAAAGATAAGTTAAAAAACCAATTTGATGTCAGTTTTCGACAAATGGCAAAATATCCCAAATGGGTGGCTAATATAGTACTTGTCTCCCAAAAAGATGAAAAGTGTGAATGTGTATGGACTATCGTGATTTGAACAGGGCTAGTCTAAAAGATAATTTTCCTTTACCTCATATTGATACTTTGGTGGATAATATGGCTCGACATATGGTGTTCTCTTTTATAGATGGATTTTTTTACTATAGTCAAATAAAAATGGCTCAAGAGGACATGGAAAAACCACTTTTATAACTATATGGGGAACCTTTTGTTACAAAGTCTTGCCTTTTGGACTAAAAAATGCTGAGGCAACCTATCAAAGGCCTATGGTAACACTTTTCCATGATATGATACACAAAAAGATGAGATGTATGCGGATGACATGATCACAAAATCTCAAAAGGAAAAGGACCATGTAGTTAACCTCATGAAGTTGTTTAAGAGGTTAAGGAAATTTCAGTTCAAGTTGAATCCATCTAAATGTACGTTCGGAGCCAAGTTAAGGAAACTATTAAGTTTTATAGTTAGTGAAAGAGGAATAAAAGTCGATCCAGACAAAATTCAGGCCATTCAAAATTTATCCCGCTAAGTACACCAAATGAGGTATGAGATTTTTTAGGTAGATTAAATTACATCTCTCGATTCATTTCGTAACTTACTTTCAAATGTGATCCCATCTTTAAACTCCTTCAAAAGATTAATCCTAGTGAATGGAATGAGGAATGTCAAGAGGCTTTTGATAGGGTTAAGCAATACTTGTCAAATCCTTCAATATTAGCACCAACTATTTCGAGAAGGCCATTGATTTTGTACATAATGGTGCATGAAAAGTCAATGCGATGTGTGCTGGGATAGCAAGGCAAATTTGGCAAAAAAGAAAGAGCTATTTATTGCTTGAATAAAAAGTTAATGGAATACGAGTCCAAGTATTCATCATTAAAGAAGATGTGTTGTGCCTTGGCTTATATGGCTAAAAGACTCAAGTAGTATATGCTCTACCACATAACTTGGCCTATATCTAAACTAGACCCAATCAAGTATATCTTTGAGAAGCCATCATTATCAGAAAGAATCGCAAGATGGCAAGTGATGCTTTCAGAGTATGACATAGTGTATGTAAGCCAAAAAACGACCAAAGAAAATGTCATTATTGAATTTCTTATAGACTGGGCCAATGAAGATTATGAGCCTATGAAATTGGATTTTTTGGATGAAGACTTAATAGCTATCTTAGGGTTAAAAGAAGAAAATGATGACAAAAAGTCATAGAGAATGTATTTCGATGGGGCTATTAATGCCATGGGGCATGGGATTGGAATAGTTTTAATATCTCTAATGAAACATTTTTACCCTATTATAGCAAGATTAAACTTCAATTGCACTAACAATGTGATTGAATATGAAGCTTGTGTTATGGGATTGCATGTTACTTTGGACAGATAAATTAAAGCATAAAAGGTGTTCAAGGAATTATGCAAGCAATTCGAGACAATCCAATTTGAACATTTACCTCGTGAAGAAAATCGTATCATAGATTCGTTGCCTACCTTGGTTACAATGGTGTAAGTTGGTAATATTGCTAAAATTCATACCTTTAAATTAGATGTTAGGGATATGCTGGGGCATTACGCCAGTCTAGAGGAGGAAAAAGATGGAAATTCCTGGTATTATGATGTTATACGATATCTAAAGGATCAGCAGTACTCGGATAAAGCAACAGGAATGATAAAAGAGTTTTAAGGAGATTGGCTATTGGATTCTTCTTAGATGGGGAAATTTTATGTAGGAGAAGTAAAGATCAAATATTATGGCATTGTGTATGTGCTTTTGAAACCAAGAAGATCATGAGGAAGGTCCATGATGGCATATGTAGAGCACATGCAAATGGACATATAATGGCAAGATAGATTATGAATGCTGGTTATTATTGGTTAACAATGAAGAGAGACTACATTGATTATGCTTGAAAATATCATAAATGCCAGATTTATACCAACAAGATTCATGTTTTGCCCACTACTTTACATGTTATGGCACCGCCTTGGCTATTTTCTATGTGGGGAATGGATATCATTGGTCCTATCACTCCAAAGGCATTAAATGAGAATATATTCATTTTTGTGATGATTGATTACTTAACTTAATGGGTCGAAGTAGCTTCATTCACAATTGTAACTCGATCAGGAGTATGCAAGTTTATCAAGAGAGATAATTTATAGATATAGACTCTAAAAAAAGATTATCTCAGATAATATAAAGAACTTGAATAGAAAGATGATGCAAGAAATATGTACTCAATTCAAGATTAAGCAACATAATTTAGCTTCATACCGTCCAAAAATGAATGGGGCAGTAGAGGCTACAAATAAGAATGTCAAAATGATTCTAGAAAAGATAATTGAAACATATAAGGATTGGCACAGGAAATTACCTTTTGCATTACACACCGAACATTAGTACATACCTCCATCGAGGCAACTTCATTTTCTTTGGTTTACAAGATGGAAGTCATAGTCCTTGTAGAAGTAAAAATCCCATCTCTGAAGGTCCTAAGGGAAGTGGGGTTAAAAGAAGCTGAATGGATCTAAGAGCACTATGAACAATTGAACTCTATTGAAGAAAAGAGATTAGCAGCATTCTGTCATGGCTAATTATACCAAAAAAAAAATGATGAGAGCTCATAACAAAAAGGTTTGACCTTATCAATTTTGAGAAGAAGAGCTAGTATTGAAAAGAATTCTCCCAAGTCAACATGATGATAGGGGAAATGGACTCCAAATTGAGAAAGACCATATATTGTGAAAAAGGGCTTTTTGAAGAAGAGCCTTAATTTTGTCAAAAATGGATGGAGGTGATCTTCTTAATCCTATAAATTCTGATGCCATGAAAAAATGCTTTGCTTGAGCAAAAAAAAAAGTTCAAGTTGAAAACCTGAAAGAGCAGCTTGAGCTAAAAAAAAAAAGAAAAAAGAAAAGAGTTCAAGTTGAAAAATAAAAGAGGCAGCTTGAGCAAAAAAAAAGTTCAAGTCAAAAACCTAAAAGGGTGGCTTAAACTAAGTAGAGGTTATCTGAGTTAAAAACCTACAAAGACAACTTGGATAAGGAGGATACGGCATCACTTGAAGGCATACTAAAATTAGTGAATTTCAAAAAGCTCAAAGTGGTGGGGCATTATATGGTTGAGTTTCTTAAGAAGTCTAAGTTTTGTTGTCATGATTATCTAATTGTTCACCTTGGGGCACTGTTACCCCAAATAGCCATTTCTATACATTTTTATTTTGTTCCTTTGCCATCATCTATAATTTACTCCTTCTCCAAATAAATGATCCTATTTATGTTCCACTTTCAATATTTACCTTTCCCTTTTATGCTTTGCCATGAATAGAAGAAGTGTATAATTCGTATATCGTATCTTGAAATTAGGATAATGATTAATAATTATGTAATGTCATAAGAGATTGTGTATTACCTTAAGAGAATTGAAAGGGATGAGGGCCAAAGATGAAATCTTCAGACTATGATAAAGTTATTGATTTTGAAAGCTCCCCTTATTCTGAGTAATGAAGAATGATTTGTAATCTCCTTACAAGAAATATGCAGAAATGAGAATGCAGAAACAAACTATCAAAACTTTGGTACCACAATTGACATTTCATTTACATCCTAGATAGGGCATGCACTTGCATCGTTGCATTATTTTTCATCATTTGTTTCGATCTTGGCTTGGTCTAGATTATCTTTCTGACTCATAGTTCAATCCCAGTCACTTGTTTTGATCTTGATTTAGTCTAGATCATCTTTTTGACTTACGTTCAATCTCAGTCACTTGTCTTGATCTCGGTTATGTCCAGATCATCTTTTGACCATGGTTCAACCATGGTCATCTAGCTTCGACCTCGACTCAATCCAGGTTAACTTTTTAGACTTGTAGTTCAATCCTGATCTTTGATCTCAGCTTGGTCCAGATTGTTTTCCAAACTTGCGATTCAATTCTAATTGTTCAATCTTGGCTCGATCTATATTGTTTTTCCAAACTTGTGGTTCAATCCCGATCATTCAATTTTGGCTTAGTCCAAATCATTTTTCTAAACTTACGATTCAATCCTAGTCATTTGATCTCAGCTTAGTCCATATCACCTTATTGACTTGCGGTTTAATCCTGATCATTACCGCTTACTGATTTAACTATCATTTTTGGACAGAGTGGATGTCTAGGTCTTTGCATCATCCCTATTTAACAGAAATGTGGAAAGAGAGATAGCTGTAGATACCCATCTGTGTCCAAGGTCAATTGGTGCCTTTTTAGTGTGTATTGCTATTATTATTATTATTTTTGGTTATTAGTATTATTATTATTAGTATTTATTATTATTATTGTTATTGTTGTTGTTAATATTACTAGTACTATATTATTATTATTATTATTATTGTTATTATTATTATTATTATTATTTTGTTTTTATTTTTTTTCTTTTTCTTTTTCAAGTTGTGATGGAAATAAGGAAATTGAATCTCTAATCAACTGAATCAGAGAGATCCAGTCTGCATGGTCAAGGGTCTTAATACAGAATCAAATAAAAAAACTTTTAATTCAATTCAAATAAATCAACAAGGACCTAAGCCTAAAATCATGTTCGAGCATAATCCAATCTCAAGATACAAGCTTGGATTGGTTTTGTCCAATCCCTAAAATTTCTAATGAGGACAGCTTATAAATTGGACACAATATAGTAGAACAATTCACAGTTGATTCTTAGGAGGAAAGACTTTGTGTTAAATTTTTGAGAAAATTTTTGGGTTTAGTTTCTAGGTTTGAAGGTTTTGGATTTATAGATTCCAAGTTTAGTTCGAATTTTCTAGTTTAGGTTTGAGGTGCTAGGATTTGGATTCAAAGTTTTGGGATTAGAGTTTAAATTTTTAGAAAAATCTGGGTTTAAGGTTTGAAGGTTTGAATTTTTTGATGAATTTTTTAGTGGATTTTGAATTTTCTGACGGCATTTCGACAATATTTTCCAGAAACTGACGGATTTTCCAAAATTTGGTTGAATATTCTTGGTTTATTTTTAAAGAAGTTAGAGGATTTTTTGGCTAGAGAGAGAGGGATAGAAGGATTCTGAAAAAAGTCTGAAGGGCATGACTTTTATACTATGCCAAAATGATGCTGTTTTGAAGAGCCCAGATTTACGTGTAGACTTGTTGACCTGCATGTCAATCCACGCTATGACTTAACTCGATCACATGTTTTCCTTTTTCCATTTTATTTTTATTTTTATCATTTTATATTTTAAGTTTTTATTTTATTTTTTGTTTTTTATCATTTATTTTATTTTACTAATTTTTTGTTATTTATTTTATTGAGTAATTTATTATTTATTAAATATTTTTTAAAAATTCCTTCTATTATTTTATTTTTGGAAAACAATAAAAAACTCTTTTCAAATAAATTCATGAATCCTACCAAACTATTAGAAGATTTTTCATGAGTTTAAATTTTATAGATTCTACCAAACTATTAGAGAATTTCATAAATTAATTTTTAAAAGAAAAATATTTTCTTAAAATAAAGTTTTGTATTTTATCCTAGTAAACTATTGGAGGATTAAATCCAAAGTTAAATCTTACCAAACTATTGGAAGATTTAATGAATTTTCTAAAAAAATAAAATTTTATAAATATTGTTACAATAAAATTTTACTAAACTATTGGGGAATCTGCATTAGAGTAAATTGTACCAAACTATTAAAGGATTTTAGTAATGTTTTTCTTGGATAAAATACAATAATAAATATGATGACAGAGCTTTCATAGTGGGACACTAGTCTCCATGAATACTCCTAAGGTGAGAAAATTATCTTAAATTGTTACCAAACTATTAGAGTAATTTTATGATTAATTTTCAATATTTAATATTTTGATAAATTATAAAATATTTAAGGCTTGGATAATGTGAAGTCAAACTAGTACCATCTTTTGATAGGCATTGTAAAGGTACTTTAACCTTTCTCACACGTAACCATACTCTCAAACCTAAAATCTAATTTTGTAGATTAGAATCTACTATTTAAGGATACCTAAGTCAATCTTAAGACTCATATTTAATGGGATAGATTCGATCAGGTGGCCAATCATTCCTAAACAAAAAATATTGGTGGTGACTCCTAAAAATCATGTCTAGCGGTAGGTCTATAGATTTATATATTATAACACTTTGATATTCAAATCTTTCAAAAAGGTCTGGCTTATCTTTGTTCAACATCTACTATATTTAACATTAGAAGTGGCCTTCAAGGTTTGCTATAGACTACTCTTTTTAGGGTTTTCACCCTAGAACCACATTTAGTTTTTTTTTTTTTCCTTTTTTGATTTTTTTATTATCACACCATGCATTTAAAAATTCAAACCTAATCAAAAGAGGTTAATGGTCTAAACAAGAAATTAAGTAATAAAGAGGAACCAAAAAGTTTATAGGTTTCAAGGCAATTTTCCTAAGAGAAGCTCTTCAATTTGTAAGCATCTATGCTTGATCTAATATGGACTTTTTATAAAATACATTGGCTAAGATTTGGGATTGTCAAAGAAAGGGGATAGATAGGCCCAAAACTAGTGTTTAAGGGTAATTAAAACCCAGGATCATTCTTTCATTTAAAAGATTCACTCTAGGTTATATTCCTTTTCATTTTCTTGTACTTTCCACCTATTCTTTTTTTTTTCTTTTTTCTTTTCCTTCATTCTTCATTCATTCTTTCTTTTTTTCATTCATTTTTTTCTTCACTTTTCTTTTTTCCTTTTCTCTTCACCTTTCTTTTTTCCTTTTCTCTTCACCATTCTTGTTCATTCTTTCACTTTTTTTTTCTCTGAGTGGATTCAAAACTTTCGAAAACTTTTACTTTGGGCATTTGCCTAACATACAGGATTCCATTTGGACATCACCATTTTGAACCTTTAAATGCATCTCTTTTTACCCTTCAATATAAAAGATGATTCTAAGTTAAGGTTTATTTCAAAAGAATCCTATCAAGCTTAATAGGGTAGTAAAGGATAAATTTTTACATTTGTGAAGGGATAATTAAATATGGCTATTTGTCATTTCAAGTATAAACACTTAAACTGAAAAGTAATTCCCTTTAAGAAAATGATTTGAATGAAGAATTTTTCATTCCAAAAAAAGTTTCCCATTTTTTCTTGATTTTTTTTTTTTAATTTTGGGTTTACTTGACTTTTCTTTTGGTTTTTTCATTTTAGGCTTTTGTTTTTTTTTGTTTCTTCTCCAAAATTTTGGATTTATCAAGACCTTATTTGGATTTATTCGAATTCTTTAAATGCATGATATCATAACTAATTTTTTCTTATCTTTTTTCTTTTTTTCCTCTTTTTTTTCATTCCCCCTATAACTTATACCTAAATTCATTTTGCCAATAATGTGTTTCACGGAAGATGCCTTATTTAAAAAAAAACCACCCTTAATGAAAGTTATTGCAAGAAAAAGGTCATATGGAATGAATGAGAAAAGGTCATGTAGAATAAACCCATTTAAGTTCTTAAGTGATTTTTGTCACTCCACAAAAGAGAACGAATGGGTTAATCATAATTCTAGTTATCCTTATGCCAATAGGCCTTTTCTTTTTAATCAACATGCCCTCAAAACACATGGGCTATGCCAATTTTGGGGCAAAGAAATGAAAGGTTGACATGTCTGAGGTCATTTTGTTAGTTTTGGGTTGGTTTTGATATTGAAAATTTTGGAGTTACAGCCTAACATTGACACATCAAATTGCCATATCTAAAATCTTAAAATTGTCATATATGCCTGATTTTCTCAAAATCCTAATTTTCTTTTTCAATTAGCTATTTCATTGTTCATTGTCTTGAAAAAAATATCACCCTTTGATATCATAACATTATCAAGTGAAAACAAGGTTCGCAAATTCAAATTCAAGACTATTAAAAGGTCATGGCTGATGAATGGGATCAACTAAATGATTTAAGAAATGGGTTTAGGTATTTGAGAAATTCCTAATAGCGATTGCCAACTCATCCAAGATTTAAAAATTATCTTTTTTCCACTTTTTTCTCATTTTTCTTTTCTTTTTCCTTTTTTTTTTCTTTTTTTTAAGGCATTTCTTTTTCTATGACCTTGTTACTTAATTATGTAAGGCTTTATTCAAATCCACAAATTTCTTTTTATTACTATTTTTTCAAAGAAAACCTAAAAGTCCAAAACTCAAAAGAAGTAAAAAACCTTAAACGATAATATAAATCTATGAGACACTATGATGCGCAATGTTTATTCATTCAATGCAAACATTCAGACTTGACCCAAAAATTCACATTCCCATTGGTACTCTTAAGATGACATTCAAAGTTAAAGAAACAAAAATTCCCCACTTAACGTTTCAATTTTAGCATCATTGACTCACAACTCCATTGCCATTAATCATCAAAATCACTAGCCAGTTCTTTAAATGTTATGGGATTTATGTCGATTAAAACTTGAATTGTATCCTTGAAGGTAGTTAGTCTTTATAGAATGCCTTTCGACCCCATTATGGAATTCACACTTGGCATTGGGATCATACCAATTAGGGTAAAGAGGTTTTCTAGGTTTTACAAGGATAGCAGAATCATATGATTTTTTACCAGTAAAGTGAAGAGCTTATCATAAGACATTGGGATTGAATGATACATCTTGACTTTCTTCTTTTTATGGCTTTGTGAATGGCTTAGGTTAATTATTTGTTCTATGAATGTTTATGGTGAAGAAACTAAAGCAGATAGATGAAATGGTTGAGGAAAATTACTAGCCCGTGGCATCAGTTAGGGACAATATGGTGACCATTAAGAATAGTTATTCACTAAATCTTCTTGTATCATGGAGATGCTTTCTTCATTTTGCCATTCAATAATTATCTCTTGGGCATATCGATCGAAAATATTCCCTTGCCTTTCATTAGGAACTTCCATATTGGCATTCAAAATTTTTCTTCCTTTTATCCCATCCTTGATTTTGCCTACAACAAATAGCAAATTGATAAATTTTGAGGATGTATTACGAATCAACTTATCATGATAAGGAGAAGGAAGGGCACAAACAAAGAATTCAACTCTCTATTAGTTAAAGATGGTCGGACTTGTGATGCAACTTTTTTCCATCTAGTAGTATATCTCATTAAGGCTTTTTCTCATGTTTTAAAAGGCTAAATGGTCTAGAGCCATCTCTAACATGTGTTGATATCACTTCAAGAATGTTCGAGATAAATCCCTTCAAGTGCATATTTGACTACTTTCTAAACTATAATACCAATGAACTACTACCCTAGCCAAACTTTCTTGAAAAACATGAATAAACAACTTTTTGTTGATAGCATACCCAACCATTTTGTGACAATATTTAGCCAAATATGTCTCAAGACATCCAATTCCATTATACTTCTCAAATGTTGGAACCTTGAACTCAAGTGGAATTACCACATTTGGAACTAGCCAGGATTCCTTTGCATCACAAAATTTATCCTTACCTTCAATAGTTTGAATCTTTTCTTCCAATAGACTATACCTCCTCTGTTTATTTAGATTCCATGACTCCTCCCTTAAGGGTCCTAAACTAGGTGTTTCAGGTTGAACATTTTCTTGAGCAAAAAGTCTTTTGATAATCTCTTTTATCTCTCCTATCAAATCAATATTCTCCCAATTCTTAGAAGAAATTGCAGAGATTATTCTAAAAAAAATTCCTTTTTTTGGAGCACACATGAATTGCATTCCATTAAGTGGATACATAAATGGATGAATGAATACATGAATGGCAAAGCTCTTTAGTGAAAGTATGAAAATTGGAAAAAGGACAAGAATTAAAGACAAAGCATAATTCACATATCTAGGTTCAAAAAGACAACACCATAATGACATAAAATTTTTTTTTCCAAACAAGAAACTCATAGAGCATTTCATTTTGCCAACCACCTATTACTTGAAAACAAAAACTCCATCCATGTTTATCATTGTGCCATCCTTTTCTCATCATTTTTAAATTTTAACCCATTTATTATTGTTGGATCGAACCATTTCACATCTATGAGTGATTACACCTTGTGTTTGAAACCTTCACAATTCTTAGTAGAATGCCCATAATCCCACCATGGTATTTGCCTCTTACATTTGGGTTGAAATATTTTAGGTACGAAAGTTTTAGAGGCTTTGAAAGTATGGAAGCACAAGGTATTTTTCAAACAAGTATGGAAATAGTTTTCTATATGAAATAGGAATAGGATCTAATTGTTTTTTAGGTAATTTTTAGGGAATAAATTGATTAGGAGTCCAAGGATTTGGTGGTGGTCCAAAGGTTCAAAGTTGAGCAATTAGCTAAATAGGTGGTTGGAGAATGGTAAGCTAAAGATTTTGATTCAGATATGGACTTCCTAGAGATTGTATGAGATTTTGGGGCCTGATCTTAAATGGTTAGAGTATAGGTAAAAAATAGACATGAGAAGGATCTGAATGCAAGTTCAAAATTGAAACGATTGGAGAAGGTTGCACAAAACCTGGTAACTCCATCATGGAAATCAAACTTTAGAGCTCTAAAACTTGAGTGGTCAAATCACCCATCCCTTGCATGACCTTATCTAAACCTTAAACCACTGAATGCTTCAACATGCTTAGAAAATATATTAGGCCTAGCAGGAATCATTTGATCACAACTCCAATAGTGCATTGGACTTACTTGAGCTAAAACTAGTAAGGACCCTTGAGAAGGCCCTAAAATAAACTCCTTAAGCTTATCAACCATTTTTGTCAACTTAGTAAGTTGTTTTGTCATCTCTTGAATGTCATGACCAAACTCCTATTGATTGCATTCTAACGCACTAATTTGGGCCTTCAATTGATCCTCCATATTTCCAGCTTCTAATACTCACTAAAATAAATGTTTCATTTCAAGGGTTTAAATAAAAAATGCTTATGCTATTATTCTTACTGAATGGATAACACAATTCATGTTATACCAAATATATATATGAATGCCTGAATATGATAATGATGCAAAGATATGTACAAAATTTTGAACATCTTAAACTATACAAATCACCTTAATAATGTATGTAGAATAAAATGATTGAATTTGGAAAAAAAAATGACAACTCTTTTTTTTAGCTTTTTTTTTTCCTTCTTTTTTTTTTTCTAACTTTGTTTATACTATTATTACGCTTAAACGTAAACTATATCAAAGTGCTCTACATATCTTAATTTGGGGTAATTTCTATGAAAGAAATTGGCATAGCTTTTAATTTCTAAATAATTTCTATCAAAGGTTAATACCACTGATGGCTTTAAAAGAACTTTTTGTTTTGTTTTTTTTTTTTTTGTTTTTGCTGATGATAGACCTAAAACAAATACCTCTTTTTAAAAATATAATATCTATATAACATATGTAACAAAATTAAAGAATATAAAAATAAAATGAATCACTAATTCAAAGCAAACAAATCATAGAAACAACATAGTTACCATAAAATAAAACAAAATAACAAAATATAATAGTGTCATAACTTTTGGTTATTTTCTAGAAAGCAATATGCCTTTACCCTAGGTAGACTTTCTATGGCTCACGATATGTTAGGTCGAGATTTATTAATCTAAAGGTTCCCAAATCAAACCTTACATCATTGTCCATTACAACCTAATAAGTCACACCAATCCTCACCCATTACAGCTACTAACGGAAAAGGTTTAATCTAAGTATAAGTGTTTTGCTAGAAAATGCAGAGGTTATCACCTTACAAGAATATAGCTACTTAACTTCCTCCTAATAAGGGTGAAACTTGGGTCTAGAGCTCATGCATGTAATTGAATATGCAAAGGTGTGCAATGTGGCATATTAATCAAAATAATATAAATATATCATAAAAACAAAATCAAAACAAAGTAATAATTGACATGCAATCTATTTTGTTTACTAAATTATGTATTTTTTTAGA
This sequence comes from Durio zibethinus, assembly GCF_047325235.1. Classification (NCBI taxonomy): domain Eukaryota; kingdom Viridiplantae; phylum Streptophyta; class Magnoliopsida; order Malvales; family Malvaceae; genus Durio; species Durio zibethinus. The sequence goes on from NC_143171.1 coordinate 14,267,257, forward strand.
AATTAAAATAAAATAAATTAAATTAAATATCAAAAACCAATTTAAGCAAAAAATTTTAATAGTGCAAAACTAACCTTTTTGGCTTGACTCTCAAAATGTCCCTAGTAGAGTGGCCAAGTTGTCATAATGTATCATTCTAGAGACTTGATCGCTAGACGTAAAAATTTATGATCATGAAAAAACATGGAGAGTTGCCACCAATCTATTTTAAGGTGTGATTGGTAACCTAAAAATTTTATATTTTAGGGTGTGATTAGCCATCTAAATATTTTATCCTTTTAATAAAATGAGTTTAGAATTTATTAAAAAGATAATTTTAGTCTATGAAAATAAGATTGGGTTTAGGAGTCAGTTATGTGTGGGGAAGGATTAGCACCCCCACAGCACCCACAAAATTAGTACCAAATAATCATGCACTACTTATAACTTTAGAAAAAAGTGGTTTTTATATGAAATTTAACTATAATTCCCTTCATAAAAAATGAATTTAAAAATATTTATTTAGGAATATTAAGAAAATCTTTAAATTAAAGGATTACCTTATAATTCTCCAATATATAGGTATAATTTAAAGATATACAATTTCATCTAAAGATTTATCACAACATTTCCTTAGGTGAAAATGATCATTATTGTTGACTTTCCAACATCTAGGTAAAGTACCAAAAATTATATTCCATGAAATATTACTTTAAACTTATTTATTTATTTATTTATTTTTGAAATCAATTTTCTAAAGGAAGATTTTTATGATATAAAAATTGAAAAGGCCATAGTAACCATAAAAAAACAATAGTTGAAATGCATGTGTATGCATAATGTGAACAAGAAAATAAATATATGCAAGTGTATATAAAATGACGAGGAGATTTAAATTTAAGACTACGTCTTTAAAAATAAAAAGATCACCTAGACTCTTCAACCTCTAGACAGAGTTTGAGTGTAACCTTTTATATTTAAAATTTTATTTTTCCATTTTATGCTCTTTATTCTTCATTTAATTTTATTATTAAAAAACAAAAAAAAAATTATATGAAAATTCTTAATGAAACAAAATTTCCTAAATACCTCATCATCTAAGTAGCATTCAACAACAAATTATGTTACAAAAAGATTTTTATACAAATCCCTAAAAATTTAGGATAATTTTGGGGTTTTGTGGTTTTAGGATTTCATTTAAGTCTTCAACTAGGGTTTAGGGGTTCAATGTTGTACTTTAGGGTCTCAAGTTTCACCTAGGGCTTTTGGGTTTCACCTAGGGTTTAGATTTTAGGGTTTAATTTTAGGGTTTTAAGTTTAGGGTTTTAATCTTAGGGTTTCGATTTAGGGTTTTAAGATTGACGTTTCATTTAGGGTTTTAATTTAAGGTGTCGATAGGTTTTAACATTGGGGTTTCGCATAGTGTTTCAATTTTAGGATTTTGAGTTTTCATATAGGGTTTTGTTTTAGGGTTTACATTTTAGGGTTTAATTTTAGAGTTTTGGGTTTTCACCCAGGGCTTCATTTTAGGGTTTCGAGTTTTCCAAAAATTAATTTGTATATTTGTTATATTCCTTTCAATTAAAATTTATTATTATTGTTTATTAATCTTTTATTATTATATTTTTATTATTTAATAATTCCTCAACACTTAGGTGGAATTATTATCGTTAAAACATGTTTTTTTTAACTCTATTTAGCATCTAGGTAGGGCTTCAAAATTTTTCTTATTATTTTTTATTATTATATTTTAGAAGCCTTTAAAAGTATAAATAACAACTAAAATGTATGAATGTGCTCGAAGCTAACACAAACATGCCATTTAAAAGGCTAATTCAAAGATATCATTAATTAATCTAGATCAAATGTAAGCCAAAATAATTATATGATGACAAGCATAATAACAATTGTATCTACTATTTTTATCTTATTATTATTTCTTTAAATGTTTTATTTTTTAATATTTTGTAGTTATAATTTCCTTTTTTAAATTAAAATTTTCTTTAATAAAATTTAATTCCCCAACATCTAGGTAGAATTAAACCTTTCAAAATTTGATTTTGAAACCCTCCAACATCTAGGTTGGGATTTCAATTTTTTTTTTATTTTTATTATTTATAAAAAAATATTTATATTACAGTTATTACTTTAATCCCTTTAATTAAACTCATGCAATAACTAAGAACCCTAAAAGGAAAATGAAAACAAATTAAAGGTATGTTAATTAAAAAACAAATCCTACTATCCCCACCTATTCCACGTGAAAAACCCCTTTGTTTTATATTGGCTAAACCCCTTGCCTATCTAAACTTAGAAACCACAAGGAAGAAAAAAAAACAACCTGGCATGATAGCTTATGGAGTACACATCTAAACCGAATGAAACATAAGCCCAGAAATGCTAACCTTTGCAAACAACCAAAAAATGCATGCCATCAGATCACGTAAATGGTAATAGTTCCTCACAGAGACCATACATGCAAAAGGAATCCAACAAACCTTTAAATACAATAGACAAAGAAAAGAAATTCATCACAGCAAAACATGAATTTGGTTTAAACTACCAACATCAAACATTAGTAAAAATGAAATCCAACGATCACCCAAAAGATAAGTGGGAACTGATGTAAGCTTAGGCATTGAAATTCCTTTTTTATTATTCACTACAACCATAGACCATAATTGAAAGACATGCTCTAAACTTTCAAACACAAGTTCATACAAAACAAAAGAATGCGTAAAAGAGAAATATATATGTACCAAAAAAATACAGCCTAAAGGTGAGAGCTTCCAGCTTTTTATGACAACAACAAATGGAGCCATTTCTTTGGTTTTGCTTCGAAATGCCGTTTTTTTTTTTTTTTTTGCTTCTAGTTGCCTGCGTTTTCTGTTTATATTTTTTCTATAGTTGTATTATTTTCTTGCTTTTATTTTTGCTACACCCTGTCTTCTATTTATCTTATTCTTTCTTTTGTTCTTATTTTTATTTTCTTCGTCTGCTACAATTTTTTTATTTTTTGCTTGCTTTTTTTTTTGTCATAGCTCCCTTTCTTTGTTGCCTTCTTTTTTTTTTTGCTAAGTTATTAGTCCACCTTCTCTTATGTTTTCATTGCCTCTTATTTTTCTACGCCTCTTATTTTCCTGCTACTTTTAGTTTTCTTTTTTGCTATTTTTTTATTTTATTTTTGGCACCCTTTCTCATTTTCACATTCTTCCCTATCCTTTTCTTTGCTGTTTTGTATTTTACTTTTCACGCTTCAAGTTCATGCCTTTTTTAGGTTTTTTCTTTATCGTTACTGCAGGTTTTTCTTTAGTGGCTGGCATTTTCCATTTTTGCTTGTTTTGTTGTTGTGTTTTTTGTTTTGTTGGTTTCTTCTTCTCTTAGTTTTTCTTCCATTTTTCGCTGCCCCAACCAGCTTTTTTTTTTTCACGTCCTACCTCGAATTTTTTTTAGTTTTTGTTTTATAGCCCTTCTTCACGTCATAAAGCCACTTGCAAATGAAGCTTTTCCACATTGCAAGCCACACCGTGCATTCATGTATCACCCCTCTTTATGCGCATGCATAGCTCTCCTTACCTTCATTACTTTTTTTGTTTTCCATGTCCCCATGCAAAACTCTTACTGAGCCTTTTCATGCATAAATATTGGGCCTTAAAAAGGAAACCAATACTATAAAACCTTGCATTTGTTTGGGCTTTCTTGGGCTTTACTTGCTGCTTATTTCATTTTGGACTTTGAGTTTTCTCTTTTTTTTTTTCGACCTAAATTTATGCCATTTGGGTTTTTTATTTAATTTTGGGCCTGGCCCAATTCTTTTTCTATTTTCCAAATTTTATTTCATTATTATAGTTACTATTATATTTTTTTATTTTTAAATATTTTATATTTGGTTCTTTATTTGATGATTTTTATATTTTTATTTATTTGAATTTTTGTTTAATGGCCAACAACGGGCCATTAATGAGCTTAAAAAGGAATCATTGATCAGACCTTTTGTCACGCCCTTTTGGGCCGTATAAGGAGCATTTTAAAAAGTGGGCCATGTATTATGCTTGAAAAAAAGAGATTAAGCTTAATTGCAAAAGCCAATCTGGACTAAAAGGTAAAATATTTCGAACAAAATTAGGTATCTACAGTTAAAGTATTGGTTTAGGTGATAGATTTGCCAATTACAAAGTTTTTGTTCTTTAAATTCTTTTTCAATCAAGAAGTATTTTCATTCAAAGATTTTTTTTCTTGTTTTCTTGTTTTCTTGTATGCAAAATCTTATTCTTGTTTTTTTTTTTTTTTTTTTGGCACAAGCAATCTTTAATTTTCAAGATCCAAGTTCTTTTATTTACTTTGCATGATTCGGCCATCACTCTTTTCTTTCATGTTCTTTAAGTTGTTTCTATGCAATATACATTTTCTTTGCAATCTTATAATTTTTGGTTTTAGGATTAGTTGCTATCATTAGTCTTTTACTTCCTAAGTGATAGTTGGTGAAGTTTAGAACTCTGCCATAATCACTTGTAATCGTTACTTGATTCATGTTTATTTAAACCCTATAACCTTAAAACCCCACAAATTCATTTGTTTAGATATAGGATCTCAGTTTTTCGCTTTTGCTACTTGTGAACTACCTAACATTATATTCTATAATCCCTAAGGAGATGATACTTGGAATATTACACTTTATTACTTGATCTGTGCACTTGAAAGTTATGCAAAAAGCAGTAGTCAAGTTTTTGGCACCATTACCATGGATTATAGTGGTGTTCGCAATATCAATAAAGAATTCCTAAGCTTCTATAATCTAAACTTTTTTATTTTTATTTTTATTTTGTTTTTCTTTGATCTTTTCTTGTTTGTATACGTAAATCTAAAAGTGTTGACTTAGCTTCAGTTGATCAAGAGATAGAGAGAACCTTTAGAAGAAAAAAAAAAGCAATCAACACCACTAGTACCTATTCCTATAGTGAATGCAAATAATGAAGGATAAAGAACTTTGAGAGCTTTATAGTTCCCAATGCAGATGGTTTTCAACCATCCATTTGAAGGCCAGCTATTCAAGCCAATAACTTTAAGATAAAGCCTTCAATTATACAAATGGTCCAAACTTTTGTGCAATTTGGAAGACTACCAAGCGATGATCCAAAATTTCATCTTTGTAATTTTCTTAAACTTTATGATATATTTCATTACAATGGTGTTTCTGATGAGGTTATTAGGCTAAGATTATTTCTTTTTTCCCTCAAGGAGAAAGTGAAAAATTGGTTGTCTTCTTTACCACCATGCTTAATTACAACATGGGATGATCTAGTTCAAAAATTTTTAGCAACATTTTCCCCACCAACAAAGATTGTAAAATTAAAAAATAAGATTAACACTTTTATATAGGCAATTGGTGAAACTTTATATGATGAATGGGAAAGATTTAAATAATTATTTATAAAACACCTACATCATGGTTTACCCAAGTGGCTCTAAATTTAGATCTTTTACAATGGTTTCACATCACCCATGAAAACCACTTTAGATTTAGCTATTGAAGGGGCTAAAATCAGCAAGACTCTTGAAAAGGTGAAAGGGCTAATAGAAGAAATGATTGCCAATAATTGCCAGTGAGGCATAGAAAGAAAGGTTAGTAAAAAATTTACTGTTTATTTGAAGCTTCATTAACTCTCAATTGGTTGCCTTTACAAAAAAGATTGAAAGCCTAGGAAATCAAACACAAACCAACCCTATTAATGCAATACAAAGTCCCTTTATATCTTGTGACATATATGAAGGACCTTATTTTTTAAAAAGATACCCATATAGGGTAAAACCTATCTAGTACATCTAACAAAACAAACCAATAAGCAATCCCTATAGTAATAACTATAATCATGGCTAGTGAAGCCACTCTAACTTTTCTTGGAACCAACCAAACCACTAAGTGACCAACAACCACACCAACAACTACTGTACTAATTCACCAAACTATAACCCACCCTAAAAAAAGAAACCTACCTTTGAGGACATGTTGACCTAGTTGATGTAAGCTAACAATGCCAAAATCCAAAGCCAAGTTGCATCCATAAAAAACTTAAAAAATCAAATAGGTCAACTTGCCCAAGCCATAGCAAATCCCCTATCTAATAACATTGAAACCAACCCAAAAAAATAAGGCAAGGAAGGATGTAATGCAATATATTCTTTGAAGGATATTAGGATAGATGATTTTGATGAAAAAGAGGATAAACCCATAGTCATCAACCTACCTAGCTTTGTAAGATGACTTGAAGTAGATTTTATTAGAAGGGAGGATATTTTGGAAGATGAAAAGCTTTTAAGACTTGGCAGAGAAATTTTGGAAGATTTTGACTGCATGGCATTAGAGGCCTTTGAAGCTATTAAAACTTATAAGGAAGGCCCTAAAGAAGAAAATGATGAGATAAACTATAAGAAGGATCTAGAAGAATACATTGAGGGGTATCTTAAAGAAAAACAAATGTTGTTACAAGTAGGGAAAGCATTTCACCTGACGAGATAGCCCAAGGAGCACCTAACACATAATAACCAAGGAGAAAGGATAATGCTAGAAGAGGATCCCCAAGAAGAAGATCTTAAAGTAAAAAAAAAAGAAAAGATTCAAAAAAGAGTTTAGCAAAGGGCAAAGATGACTACTAGAATGTATAAGTAATGTTTTAATGCTAACCTACCTGCCCTAAGGTTTGTTCCAAAAAAGTTACTTAAGAAAGTAAAAGAATACACATTTTAAGATGATTGCGACCTTGAGTTTCAACAACTCTTGCCCAAAAAATTAAATGATCTATGGGGTTTTACTATACCTTGCATGATTGGAAAATTGGAATTTTTTTATGCTCTTTGTGATCTTGGTTCAAGCATAAATTTAATGCCTATGAATGTTTTTATGCAGCTAGGTTATGGAGAGCCAAAACCTCCTATATTCAACATTAAGTTTGTTGATAAATCTATTAAGTTACCATAAGGTATGCTGAAAGATATGTTGGTAAAAGTTGAAAAATATACTTTTCTTGTGGATTTTACTATTTTAGATATGGAGGATGATATGACTCCATTACTCTTACATAGACCTTTTCTATTCACTACCAAAGCCCTGATAAATGTATATGAGGTTAGCATTACCTTTAGGTTTAAACACAAGAAAATGCAATTTGTATCTACAAGGTATGATGTGATAAAACATGAAAAAGGTGCTAGTGTAGTTAAGGGAAACCCTAAAAAGTCTAACCTATTAGTAAAGCCTTTTGACCCTTAGAAAAACTTAGCAAACCTAACTTTAGTTATGCCATCCCTTTCAGAAACTCAAGCTCAGTTTATGTAATCTTTGCTAGATGAGTCAACTCACCTCTTCAAACTAAGTTTGTTTATGTTATACCATAAAAAATGAGGCACCAAGGAAAACTCCTTCCAAAGGGATGAAAGGATTCTGCATAGATTTAGGGATAGTTAAGCTAGAACAAAACTAGCACTACTTAAGAGGCAACCTAAGTTCTACTTTAATGGTTGTGCTTTGTTATTCTTTTAGGATAAGTATGTTTTATTGTTTTTGTTTGACTTTTATTTTTCTTTTTTTTTTTTAAGGATAAAGAAAAGTAAGAGGATTCATTATGGATATTTAGCCTTAAAGAATTTTTGGGGAGTATTTTTTTTTTCTTTTGAGTTTCTTGATATATGTTTTCATTTAAATGTGGGGGAAAAAAAAACATTTTTATTTTAACTCACCTTTGCTTTCAAAACCAAATTAACTTGCTAAACTTCATTATGATATTCACTTGTTGGAAATTATATATATTCTCTTGAATGACTAAAGTATGAAATAAACTTTAAGGATATAATTAGTAGGAAATTGAAAAAAATTCTTAAGCATGTATTTTCTTTGAATATGATTTTTATGCATGCATCCATACTCTCTATGATTTTTGTGAAGGTTTATGAAATATGAACTTGCATGAAATTTAAAATTTGAAAAAGTGTTCTAAAATTCACCTACTCAACCCTTGAGGCAAAATCTTAGACTATATTTGACTCAAGAGATGATCTAGGTAGTTCTTTAGACTGTTTGAGCCTTTTTAAAGACTACCTTGTGATAATGCATTCATAGTACCTTTATTTTTAGCCTATTTACTAATCTTTTTCATTGTTTATTTAGCCATATTACAAGCCCAATAAGCATTTTCTTTAATTATTATCCTTTCTTTTATTGTCCAACTTATTATGCTTAATTGTGTATTATAGACATATTCTTGTATTTGGGAGGAAGAGAGGTGCAAGGAAAAAATGAAAATCGACAAAAGCAAAGGCAAAGCCTAATAAAATGAAAATTGGATATCATGCAAATAAAAAAATAAAAAATAAAAAATAATAAAGAAGGCGTCACAAGTCAAGTTCCAAAAAAAGCTCTTATTTGTTCAAAGAACAAAAAGTAAAGAAAAAGTAAGCTTAGGGTTTCGAGCCAAAAAATTCCCTATTTCTTACTTTAACCCATGCCTTACAGTACAAGCCTAAAATACCATTTTATCTTAAGTTGAATATGTAGGTCTAACATTAGTAGAGAGGGATGGGGAAAGTGGACATATGAAGCCTATTCTATCTTTAAATTAAAATGTGATGAAGTGTTTTTACATTCTATTTGGTTGAGTTATATGCATAACTTAAAGATAGAGTAGATTTGTATATATGATTAGCATAAGTCATTCAAAGCTTGCTTTTGAAAGACATTCTTGTGACTTTATATTTATTCTTAATTTTGTGTTATGCAATAGTACATGTTAAAAGTTTTGTATGATTTTTGACTTTGAAGATACTTATAATGCTTTTTAGTTTTATTGATTTGAGGTTTTACTTGAAGATAAGCAAAGATTTAATTGTAGGGGTGTGATAATATCAAAATATATAAAGATTTTAAATATAAAAATGGTGCTAAAATGTAATTTTTGGATGATTTTTGGTACTTTTCATGCTGTTTTCATAGCTTTAGGTTTTTCAAGCTTAAGAATCATTTTCATGCAAGCCATACATGTAATCATGCATAGCTCATATTCGGGCCCAACCATGCATGCTCCATGTTGCCCACATTGATCTATATTTAAGCATGCAAAAGCCTAATTGGATCCTAATCCATTCAGCCAAGATGAGTTTAAAGATCACCATGAAGATTGTTTCCTAGCCTTGAAGAAATTCACTTAGAGTAGGATTTTATCCATTCAAAATTCAAGAATTGGATAAAAATCCAATTACTATTAAAACTTCAAGCTTTAGGCGAATCTAATGGAAAAGATTATCAAGATTTGATTAAGATACAACCAAGGGCCAAGATTGATCCACCAAGAATGCATTCAACCAAAAACACTCAAGTATAGAGAGTCCCATTCGGCCATGAAGCTTAGAAGACCAAGATAAAGCTCATCAAATTGTATTTAAATTGAAATCAAACACTTTTGTAGTCTATCCTTTTTGGCTGAACCTTTGCCTATAAATAGGCAAGACCATTCACTTGTTTCATCATTCCTTTCCTCATTTTTTTTTTTTTTTAGTTTTTAAGTTTCTTTAGTTCTTTATTTCCTTTAAGAAAGAAGTTGAGCAAAGCAAAAAGAATAATGAGTTCACGATGAAGCTAAAAGCTATCCCAATTGATAAGGCCTCAGCTGATTTGATGAGGGAGTAAGCCAAGCTCAAGCTTAACAATGCTCAGGTCGAGATAGCAAGGTTGACGTCTGAGTTAGAGGCCAAAGAGAGTGAGGGAGAAGATTTGAAGAAAAAAGCTATCAAAAAGTTCAAGGCTTTCAATGAACTCTTTTAGCTAAAGGTGGAGTTCTCTAGGGAAAATGTGTTCGGTGCTTTTAACTTGGCCAATGACGAGGTGCAATTTAAGTTTTCTCATCTCGACCTTGATCTTTTTTATGTTAACATCAACAATATCAAATCAAGGCCTCTTCCAAATTGGCCCTATGAAGAGAAGGAAGAGGAAAAAAAAGATGATGATAAGGCTATAAACATTGAGCTTAAGGCTATTTTGGGACCTGAGCATGAGGTGAAAGAGGCTAGAGAGGATAAGGTCATTCTTATTACTCATGCTGATGAATATGCTATTGTTCATGATGCTGATGCTGATGTCACTAACATATGATTCTTTTGTTTTTAACATTTTGTTTTTCACCTTTGTAAATTTTTGTTAATGCATGAAGTCAGTTTTTATAATGACCTCAGATAGGAATGATATGAATGACATCTTTTATACTTAATATCTTTTTTATTTAATAAAAAATTATATAGAAACTTTTATTCAGTTCAGTCCAAACTTCAACTTAGCTTTGTTAATATAATTTTTCTAAATTCATATTAACTTTAAGCTCGGTTAATTAAAGAAGTTCGAGCTCAGTTAAACAAATTGAAGATTTATTTAATCATTCAAATTAAAGTAACTTGAGCATGAATAACTAAAAAAGCTTTAGGTTTGGTTTTGTAATATCAATTAGGTGTGGGCTCATTGAGCATAATTTGGTTTTATGTGTTCAAGTCTAAATTACAAGTGTAAGCTCAGTTTAGATCGAGCTATTGATAATAAACCTTTAAATTATCTATATTCCATGTCCTTGGGATGATGTTGCCATTCATATCCCATAGTTTGTAGGTCATGTCATGGACAATCTGTTTAACTACATATGGTCTTTTTCAGGTATGAGGCTAATTTGCCACCTCAGTCATCTACTCTTAAGGCTTTAACTTTTTTAAGTACTAAGTCACCTTTCCCAATGTGCTTATGTTAAACCCTTTTATTATAATAACTGGACACTTTTTACCGATAAGATGCTATCCGTGTTATGGCTATGTCTTTTTATTCTATGACAAGGTCTAGGTCAGCCTTAAGCGCTTCCTCATTTCTTTCTTTTTACCCAAGTTCTACCCTTATGCTTTGAAGGCTAATCTCAATAGATACCATGACTTTTGTTCCAAATGCCAAGTGGAATAAGGTTTTATCTATTGGTACCTTTATGGTTATCCTTAGGGCCCATAGCACTCTTGGTAGCTTATCAGCCCACCTTTTTTGGTTGCATCAAATATTTTCTTTAGGGTTTTTAATTTTGTCTTGTTCACAATTTTAACCTATCCATTGGACTGAGGGTGGGTGATTGATTTGAATCTCAAGTTGATGTGAAGGTTTGAACACCACTCATTGAACCTTAAGTTTTAAAATTGTTTACCATTATTCGTTGTTATGGATTGAGGTAAGCTGAATCTACATACTATATTTTTCCACACAAACTTCTTGACTTGGGCCTTTGTAGTAGCGGGCAAGGCCTCGACTTTAAGCTATTTTATAAAGTAATCTATTATTACTAAAACAAATCTTCTTTAACCTGTGACAGTGAATGGTCCAAGAACATCCATTCTTTATTGCATGAAAGGCCATGAGCTGATGATGAGGGTGAGCTCGATTGAGGGGAAATGTTACACGTAGGGAACCTCATACACTTATCACATTTCTTCACCAGTTCGATTGCATCCCTTCTGATAGTAGGCCAATAATAACCCTATCTAAGTACTTTATAGGCTAATGGCCAAGGTCTAAGGTAGCTTCCACATATTTTTTCATGGATTTCTCGCAAAATGTAGTCTACCTCTTCTTAGTTAGCACATCTTAAATAAGGTAGACTAAGATCTTTTATATAATTTTCCCTTAATCATTGTGTATCAAATGGCCTTCCTTATTAATGCCTTAGCTCAGACTTTGCTCTTAAATAATGCTTTCATGGTTAGGTATGCCTTGATCAGTGTCATCCAGGTTTCTTTTTCTATGATCTCGTTTAGGAGTTATCCTTAATACTTTTGTGTGTCAATTTTTCTACCAAGATTTGGTCTAGACTTTTAGTTGTTATTCCTAAAGCCAACTTTGATAAGGAGTTTGCTAGCGAATTTTCTAACCTTAGTATTTTTTTTACCTCAGCCTTCGTAAAATTGACCACTAAGGCTAGTGCTTTATCTAGGTATTTTTGGATTCTTTCTTCTTAAGCTCTAAACTCCCCATTGATTAGTCAACCACTAACTGAAAGTCACTATATATTATTGTATATTGAACATTCAACTTAATTGCCAATCTTACACCAACTATCAGTGCCTCATATTTTGCCTCAATGTTAGATGCTTTGAACTTAAATCTCAGGACGTATGGATATTGTAGCCCTTTCTGGCTAATTAGAATAAGGTCGGCTCCCCCACTATGGTTCATGGCTAATCCATTGACATAAAGTTTCCAATTTTCTTTATCTAGTGTTTCTTTCTTTTCCTTGGGTTATTTTTCAAGTTAGGTCAAGGTGAGCTCTATAATGAAGTTTACTAACACCTGAGATTTCATGGCTGACCTAAGCAGTATATGTAAGTTGAACTAGCTAAGTTCTACTACCTATTTAATTAGCTTTCCCAACATTTTTTGCTTTTGTATGACCTATCTTAGTGATTAGTCAATCAGCATATGGATTGCATGGGCTTGAAAATACGGCCTAAGTTTTTTAGTCGAAGTGACAACTATGTAAGCTAATTTTTCAATGTCATTGTAGTTGATCTTTGGCCCTATCAATACCTTGTTTACAAAATAAATCGATCTCTATTTCCTTTCTTTTTCTCGAATTAGGATCAAGCTAATAGCCTGATCTATGGTGGCCATGTATAAGCACAAGGTCTTATTGGATCTTAGCTTAGACAAGATAAGTGGGAAGGATAAGAACACTTTGAGTTCTTTAAAAGTTTTTTGATATTGAGGAGTTTATCTGAAGTCAGAGACATTTTTGAGAATTTTGAAGAATGATAGATATCATTCTATCAACCTATACATGAATCGACTTAAGGTAGCTATTCTGTTAGTTAACCTTTATACTTCTTTTATCGAGATTGATGCCTTCATGTTTAGAATTGCCTAAACTATTTTTGGGTTAGCCTCTATCCCTTTATGGTTGAACATATAATCAAAAACTTACCTAACGTGACTCTGAAAGCACATTTGCTTAGGTTAAGCCTCATATTATATTTTCTCAAGGTATTAAAGGTCTTTTTAAGGTCTTTCAGGTGTTTGGTCAAGCTCTTACTTTTGACTATCATATCATCCGCATATACTTTTTGTTACGATTGATCTAGTTTTTAAACACCTTGTTCACCAGCCTTTGGTAGGTTACCCTTGCATTCTTCAATTCAAAAGGCATTACCTTCCAACAATAAAAGCCTTTCTTGATGAACAAGTCTATCTTTTTCTCATCATCTCTTAGCATTTTAATTTGATTGTAACCAGAATAAGCATCTATGAAGTTGATTAGGCCATGCTTGGCACTATTATCCACCACTTAATCTATGTTAGGGAGAGAAAAACTGTCTTTAGGGTATGTTTTGTTTAGGTCACTAAAGTCAATACACATCTTTCATTTTTTGCTATGCTCTTTGACTATGACAACGTTGGCTATTCACTCATGGTAGTAGGCCTTCCTGATAAAGCCTTCTTGCAGCAATTTGTTGATCTTTTCATCGATGGCCCTTTATCTTTTTGGGGCAAAGGTTATTTTTTTTGTCAAATCAATTTTACCTCAAGATTAATATGTAGCCTATGGATCATCACTTCAGTATCAATCCTAGGCATATTAGATGGTGTCTAGGTGAACAAGTTGGCATTATCTTTTAGAAATTAGATTAACTAATCCTTATGTTGAAGTTTGGTTTCGATTTGTATATGTTTTTCAAGGACGCTATCCCATAACGGTATGGCTACCAGATCCTCAACTAGCTTAAGTTAACTTTCATTCGAGCCTGATCTTTGGTAAATTATTTCTTTTTGTTTGGTTAGGTTGGGACCATTTCCTGTGAAAATAGATACTGATGTGATGATCAATATATTGTTGTTGAGTTGGTGAGTATATATGTCATAAAATTGGTATGTATTTTGAATTTCATATTGTATTTTGGTTAACTTATTAGCTCAGTCCCAATGACATGTAGTTGTTCATGCCAGCTTAAGAGCTCAATCATATTTGGAGTTACCTTAAAAAATTCAAAAAATAGTACAAAAGTTTTTTTTTTCAGAGTTTAAGAGTCCAAGCGACTTAAGAGTGCATTTTTATTAGGTTGATCTTACATTCTATGTTCTTGCTTGTGGCTTCTTGATTTTTATTAGTCTCCACTATCTGTCCTTCCTCAATTATTTTACTTTCAGTCGAACTGCCAATCTACTTCCCAATCATCCATTTCAATGTGGTTACATAACACTATCGTGCCATGGACTAGTCTCCCCTAACCTCTCTAACCCCATTGGGTGTTGGGAATTTCACTTTCAAATAGGGACCTAAATCTATGAGTCACATAATAGATTGGCTAGGTCGGCCTAATATCATGTTGTAAGATAATGGAACATCGACTATCATAAATTCTATGATCAAGGTAATAGTCTTTGTTTCTATCCCCAAAGAGATCGATAGCTTAATTGTTCTTTCACCGGTACTTGTTCATTCCTTCAAGATCTTTTAGGCTAAATTAGATCGACTTATCTCTCCAAATTTTTTTTTATCTTTGAAAATGTCTATTGCCATGACCATTTATGGATTGAACTTTCTTTTGGTCGAGGTGGAATTGCCTCTAATGATCACATTATCACCCTAATGATTGACCTATTGTTATCAGTTCAGACTTCTTTTTAAATTGGCTTGTCTCCTTAGATTTACCTTTTTTTCATTTTCTGGCCTCCTTTCTTTTTTCCTAGAGGGCTCTCTTCGATCTTTTATGTAGTTTGTTCTAGGTTGGCCCTGTCTTCGTTGTTCTACAAACCTTTTCAACTAACCTCTCTTTAGCGATTAGGGACCAAAATGCAATCAACTTAGAAGGTTAGCATAGTTCATGCTATTTATTCCTATTTTACCCACCCAAGCATGTTCTTAAGGTGAAACCAAGACATTTTTTGTTCTATTTTGTAGTTTTCTAGTTAAAAAAAAAGAACTATATCATTGGTGTTTAATCAATTCACCTAACAAAAGTAATCTACAACTTTTTCTTGTTTTAATTTTCTCCCACATTCAATGTAACTAACATTTGCTTAGTTACCAAGATTAAGAAAATAATGTACCGAAAGAGTAGTCAAACAAATCTATAGGAAGTTACATGTAACTTTCAAAATATTGACTCCTTACATTATGTTGCCTTAGACAATCTAAAGTTACTGGCATGATAGATGCTGCATCACCATGTCATTGCTTTTGTTATCAGTTGTCAATATTTTGTGATTTTCGTTAAAACATACAACTAAATAGGGGATGATTCAAGCTATAAAGCCCAAAAAATTTTAAAATAAGAGGTAATTCAATATGCTGCCTCCTCAATATTGCACATAAAATGGTTTCTTCTAACAAATTGAACAATAGCTCTACACTAGGGACAGAGCACACTTGAATGTTTTTTTTGTGTCCTCTTTAACCACTCTAAAAAGCATCCATTACTAAAGGCAATAAAAGGAAGCTAAAGCTAAAACCAATTATGGCATTCTATATTACTGAATAAGTTAGAAATAAACTACAAACTAGAAGTTATGAAGGCAAGGAACAACATTGATAACATCATGCCATATATTCAAGCAGATGCTGCATTTTGCATGCTCAACATCTATAGAGATCTGAAAAACACCAAACACCAAAAAATAAATGCTATAAGCTTACCTACAGAAGCAACAGTTAAATGAAAGAAAAATATTACATGATTAATCTTTGTTCACCTTCAATTGTTTTTTCCAAGTTTCTTGATCGGGCATCAGTTTAAATCTATAGTTCAAATGTACTAGAAGAAACAATAAAAAAATGATATAAACCAACCAGTACATATTACATCATTTAAAATACAACTACTAATATTACTTAATATAATTTCAAGTATTTCTTTAACCAACAGATTATTTCATTGAATTTACAGAACTAGTCATCAGATTTCTCATAAATTCTTTGCATAATGGCCTATATTAACCCAACCATTCCCATTATCACTAGGGGAAATTGCATAGAGGAAGTAGCTTTTAAGTTATTGGAGGACATTAGTCATGTGCTAAAACTGTAGAAGTTGAAAAAATATACCCATAAGAGGTACTGAAATTCAATATGCAAAGAGATGTAGGGATTAAAGTTAAAGGCTTTTCATGAAACAGATGCTGCATGTTCCAGGCAATGACAAGAAATCAAGTTCTGCAGTTCTAAAGATGACTTCTTTCAGACAAAGAAGAGGTACAAAATTGAGGCACATTGGCTCATGAACAAGTAGAATTGTACATTTCCCTTTAATAGCAAAACAAGTTTGCTAATTTTAGTTCAATCTAGGAAAGTAACACATGTAATACGGAATAAAACAATGATATTGCTTAAAGACGAGGATAAAAGGGAAGCAAAAAGAAACAGAATATGTTAAGACTGTAAAAAAGGAGAAAATAAACAAAGAAACAGTCAAATCAAGGCCATAATGCCCATCAACCCATAACTTCAAAACCTGTAATACAATTCCACCTACCAAGGGTATTCCACTAGTGATCTAAAAGCCAATTATCCAAATATGATTATGCTTTTTAGTTCCAAAAGGCACCTAATGTGGCATATATAAAGTACTATGAAACTTACACACACATTTTCAACACATCTTTTGCTAATGTTTATGTTGTAAGTAATTTGATAAGTACCATTTTACTAAAGTGTTTTGGGAGTAATGACAAATAAGATTTAACTTGCTCATAAGCAGAATATTACAATGGAGTACAATAGAAATCCAAATTCAATAAATAAAATAGCTTGCGTCGATTGAGAAGTTTATATTAGTAACAACTTCTGCCTATTAAAAAGTGTAGCAACAGAGTCTAAAATAAATAGTAAACTCATGAAAGTCATTGCATATTCTTCATAATGACATATACCACTCATAACTTTTTCATATTTTCCATCACTCCAACTAATCTTAAACCCAAAACTTCACCTTTTGTGACGAGGGAGAAGCCCTTGAACCATGAAAACAAGGCTACCTCTCTCCCTGTCCACAATCGTTGTAATAGTTTTAGAGCCGCCCAATGAATTTGGATATAAAAAATGAATAAAATGAAGAAAAAAAGGGAAAATAGTGTCGTTACCATTTTTTTTTGTTAGGTGTGATTGGTCACCTATTAAAATTTATCCTTTTAATAAAATTTTAAAATTAATTAAAATTTATTAAAAAGATAATTTTAAGGTCCACAACATAGTTTGGGTCTAGGAGTCGATTACACGTGGGAAAGAATTAGCACCCTCACAGCACCCATTTAAATTGATATCAATTAATTATGTGTTATCCATTAATCTTGATAAAAATAGTCTTTTTGGTGTTTAAAAAGTAATTTCCTTGATTTCTTTTGTTTATTGTAGTTTTGGTTTTTCTTTTATTTTTATTCCACGTTTATTGTTCAAATTTTATTCAAGAAAAATAAATTAGAACCATTTTATTGAAATAATTTTTAAAATGTTCTAATAAGTTGGTAACATTAGAAGAAATCTTTTTCACCTAGAGATTTTTTACGCATTCCTTCTCGAAATACCTTACAATCTCAACCTCGTAGGTTTAAATTTAATTTTCATAAAAAATTATGTCGTACAGGCAATGCAAATGATAATATGTTAATGCACACATTTTATTTTACTTTTTTAAAAATTTTATTTATTTCATTGATTTTTTATTATTATTTATTCAAATTTTTAAAGAAATGAGGAATTTTTATCATATTAAAGATTGTTTTATAAATATTTCAATATATTGGTAATATTTAAAAACTCTTCTCACTTAGGGATTTCGTAAAGTATCACTACTCAAAAAACTTTTAGAATCCCATCTTCAGATAAAAATTTTTTTTCTCATTCTTTATTATTTTATTAAATATTTTATTCCAAAAAAAAATTTTTATTGTATTAAAAACTTTTAATAAATACTTCAATGCATTAGTAGTATTTTTAAAAAAATCTTCTTACCTAAAAATTTCGTAGGTATCGCTATTCGAAGTACCTTTAAATCTCATCATCGAATAAAGTTTCTTTCTCTTCCATTTTTTATTCTTTTTTATTTATTTTTTCTCATTTTTTAATTATTTTTCTAATTGTTATTATTATTACAAAATTATCAAAACTTTTAACTATATATTTCATCATTTATTTTTATCTATTGATTAATTACTTATTACAACAAAAATTTATTCTAACAAATTTAAACATTTTAACATGCATAAATATTAATAATAAAATTTAGAATAATAAAAATAACATTTTAAAAAAATTTCAAAAAATTAAAAAAATTTTTTTACTTGAACCGAATCGGTCAACAGTCCTACAACATGGGTTCAATCAGCTCGATGATTCAGTCCAATCTGGTCCAAGTCAACTGGATCAATCAGAGGCTGAGAGATGTTAGGTCACTAGATCAGGTGTGTGGACCTTGGGTCGAGTTAGGGCTAACGGATAGATCCTTTTAAGGCCAAAATGACGTTGTTTTGATCCTTATTGAAACAATGTCATTTTGGCTCTTAGCAGTTTATATAAAAACCCAATTTTTTTTACTTCATTTCTCCTCTCTCTTTCAAAAAAAAAAAAAACCCAAAATCCTCTCACCCAAAAAAAAAAAATGAGGCCGATCAATTTTACAAACTGACTGCTGCTCTGCTATGTCAGCTACCTCGTCGGCACTTTTCATCGGTGATTAGAAAACCTAAAAAAAATGCTCCCTAGACCCTCCTCTACCCTGATCTAGCCCTAGTTTTGCCACAAAAAATCCTAAACGGCCTAGATTAGTCCTTAAAGTTTTGGCCTAACTTATTTTTTTTATTTTTTTTTATGAATCCGACACTAGGTTCCTTGTTTCCAAGGGAGTTTTTTGTGTTTTTTTGGTTTTTTTTTATTTTTTTGATAGAAAAGCCCTTTTTTGTTTTTGAATATGTCAATATACTTTTTGTGTGTTTTTTTTATAGGGTTTCTCTCAGATGGCTTTTTACTCCTTTTGTGCAAGAAACGAGCTCTATTTATAGCACTTTCTGGGTTTTAAATCCCTTACTTTTTGGGATTCAAATCTTAAATTTTCAACCGATTTGTGGACTTTTAGTGGTCGAAATCCACGCTACCAAATTAGGCAAGGGTGTTAGGTGATTGTTGGCAGCTGGTGGTGGTTGGGATTTTAGACTTTGGGGAGGGTGCATTTAATTCACCAAGATTTTTGTGAAACATATCAGAAAAAAAAGAATAAAAAAGAAAAAAAAATAATAATAACAATAATTGATATAGGACAAAATGGATATCTACAGCTGTTTCTTTTTGTCTATTTCTAAAAATAAGAAATAAGGCAAAGACAAATAGACAACCATTTTGTTCAAAAAGAAGAAACGTTGCACAAAAAATAAATAAATAAATAAAAGGCTCTTCTAAGTAGAAGTTCAACAATGTTTTTTGAAAATTTAAAAAGGCTCTTCTAAGCAGAGGCTCAATGACTTTAAAATTTTCATCTTGAAAAACTTTCTCTAAGCAGAGGCTCTACAACTTTAAACTTCATCTTGGAAAAGCTCCTCTAAACAGAAGCTCAACAACTTTAAAAATTTCATCTTGAAAAAGCTCCTCTAAACAGAGGCTCTACAATTTTAAACTTCATTTTGGAAAAGCTCCTCTAAGCAAAGGCTTAACAACTTTAAAACTTTTATCTTTTCTTGAAACCGAGTTTTTATCTTTGAACAAGTAAATTTCTCTCTTTTGAAATCATTTGTTTCATTATTATCTTTACTCGAAGATCAAAATCTTATTTTTCATTAGGGAATGAAAAGTCTTTATCCTTATTATAACTGCTCACGGATGCATATACTGAGTGTTCTAGATACAATGCATGTAATGCAATCAAAATCATTCATTTCCAATTATGGTAAAAGGCTCTCAAAATCTCTTACTTTTTTGCTTCTTTTATCAAAATTCTCAACAATTGCCATAGGACCAATTTGTTCTTAATGTTTGACCATTGTATTATTTCTCAACAATATTTTCATTTTTCAAAAGTCTGTAACATTAATGTCTTGTCATGCTTTTTTCGTCATTTTCATCTACCTTTATTGACTTTTAAAAAGTAATATTGAGATTTTCCATATTATTGTTTTCATCATTTAATTACTAGACAAACAAAATGCAATCACACATTTCTTCTATTTATTCATAAGGTGAAACAAAGATGACAAATTGATATAAAAGAATAGATAGGCATTACTCCCGAAAGAAAGAAAGCATATTTCATTGAACTGATAATAAGTGCATGGCAACAAAAGTGTTTGGGTAAGAACCAAGGTACCTAAGTAATGATTACAAGATAATCATGAACAAAATATTCTTAGTTTCTTTCTCTAAAACTCAACCGGATGACTTCATTAATCCTTCAGAGCTCATCAAACCATATTTACCCATGTGTTGTGAGGTTTTTTCATGATGTTGCCTTTTCTTTATATCCAAGCCGCCTTTTCAAGTTTTCAAGTTAGATATTTTCTCTTTTTCTCTTTTTATCTTTTTTTTCTTTTTTTTAAATAAAGTATTTTTTTACAGTGTCTTAGTTTATTAGATTAGGCAAATCATTTTGGTCTATCTTTGCCAAAATCAATGCCTCATTGGAAAATGCTTTTTTCACCATATAGGACCTTTCTAATTTGGTATCAATTCTCCTCTATTATCATGTTAATTTGAAAGGATTTTTCTTAGCACCAAGTTTCCTTCTCTAAAGCAATGAGGGTAAATTTTCTTATCATGTGCTTTCATCACCTTCTTTTGGTATAATTGACCATGGCAAAGCATTATAAGTCTTTTTTCTTCAATGAGGTTCAACTACTTGTAGTGATTTTAAACCCATTCTGCTTCATCTAACTCTACTTTCATCAGGATTCTTAGTGAGGAAATTTCCACTTCAACTGATAGCATAACTTTCATTCCATAAACCAAAGAGAACGAAGTGGCCTCAGTAGATGTTCGGACTGATGTTCTATAAGTATGCAAAGCAAAAGGTAACTTTTTATGCCAATCTTTGTAAGTATCAATCATTTTTTCCAAGATTCTTTTGATATTTTTATTTGTAGCTTCTACTGCCCTATTCATTTTTGAATGATACGATGTAAAATTATGATGATGAATCTTGAATTGAGTGCACATTTCATTCACCATTTTGTTGTTCAAGTTTTTGGTATTATTAAAAATAATCATTTCTGAAAGCTTATATCTATATATTATCTTTTTTTTTTATGAATTTGCATTCCACAGATTAAGTCACGCTAGCATACAATGCAACTTCTAGCATATTTTGTGGGCAAGGATGTAGAAAACAAAAGGCCGGCAACAGACCAATTCAGCAGAAGTACCATATTTGAAAAAGGACTTCTTTGCCTGTAAAAGGGTGTTACGATTTTCGTATATATAAATGTGTTTGTCAACTCAGATTCATAACACTTTTTTTTTTTTTAAGGGGAGCAAAGCCCTATAACAACGAGAGGGGAGAGGTTAGAGTCGAACCCCATTATGTTATTTTCTTGGTAAAAAGAGAAAGCTCCTTATCATTATTAGAACGATAGAAAAGGTGCCAAAGAGAGTACTAGACTTCCACAAAAGCAAAAATTTGTTTCCTTCTTGTTGCAAGCATCAAATTGCCACTAAAAACTATGCACTAGAGTTCTCGTGGTAACAACTTCCTAGATGATTCATATACAAATCAATCAAGCATTCAAAGAACAATTACCGACATACTATGTTCCTTAGATTCATATGTGAATACTGGTCATGCATATGTCTCTTAGCACAGATGCATTCAATTTTTCCCAAGTTTTGCCTTACATTTTAATGGTCATAACCCCATAACTATACCCACTTTGAGGTATAATATTTTTGAAGAGGGTAGTACTTAGAGCAACAAAGATTAAATAGGAAGGTTTAAATGCTCTATATTGTGTTAAAAAAAACCTAACTTGTTGATGCATCATAAAATTGATTACCAGAACTACAGAACCCAAAGAAAAAGAAGCGTAAGCAGGGTTTGTGAAATCCACGAAAGGGTGCAAGCTAGGCAATTGGACTTCAGTTTTTGTCTGGACAGCACTTAATCAACCCTTAGAAATTGCAGAGGACAAAGACTCTTCAAATTTCTAAAATGAGAAAATCGGTTTTTATTTGGCATGAGAGTAAAGAGGCTTTAGATGGTAACTTGCTTAGACTCGGTCGTTTATTATCATCATAATTTTGTAGTTTCATGTAGGTATTTTGCTAATTATCACCTTATGACTTCCTCATTAAGGATGCTTAAAGATGATTACTCTCTTTTGTATTACTGTATGATTATGTATGATGAAGAACTTTGATGATGATAAGTAGCACCTCCTTAGTTGTCACCCGCTCAAAATTAGCCTTTTTATAACCACCATATAAAGAAATGCAATCTTTCATTTTGAGAAGGTTATTTTTGTTGTATTTTTCTAGACTGTGACATGATGCCATCTTACTTGTGATGACTAAAGAATATCCTAATTTACTTTGAAATTTTATTTCTATTGATATTGTTTGTTATTGCTTCTCTATCTCTATAACTATGTGTTGCATCATATAGACTTTGAAAGGTCTAGAAATGTATAGTCCTCAAAAAGTAACTTCACTAAAAAAACTTGTAAATGTGAAGGCAAAAAGAATTATGCCATTAATCCTATACATTACCAAACAATATTTTGAAGGAGTTTGGTTGTAGTTGTGCACAAACATTTTTCTTAATCCATATGGAATAATAACCTATAGGTTTCATTGATAAAGGTCAAGAGCACAAAGTGTGCAGCCTATTAAAATCGATTTACGACCTTAAATAATCTTCCAAACAATGGTATATTGATTTCATCAAGTGATAATTTTATATGATTATGTCATGATTGATAAGAACCACTGTGTATATCAAAAGAGACAAAGGTAAATTTGTGATCTTGTCATTTTATGTAGATGACATACTATTAGTTAGCAATGATGAGGGATATATTATTAAGGTGAAAAACTTGGTTGTCCTCAAATTTTGAAATAAAAGAAATGAGCGAAGCAGCTTACATACTTGGTGTAAAAATTATAAGAGATCATTCCAAGAAGTTGCTAGCTCTTTCACAAGAATAATATATTAAGAAAATTCTGGAACAATTCAATATGCAAGACTACAAATTGATAGATACTTTTATGGCGAAAGGTGAAGGTCTTAGCCAGAGAATGTGTCTTAAAACTCCACAAGAAAAGGAACAAATGGCAAGAGTTCCTTATTCTAGTGCTGTTAGAAACCTTATGTATGTTATGATGTGCACAAGGTTGGACATCTACTATACTGTGGGAATGGTAAGTAGATATCAATCTAATTCAAGTCAACCCCATTCGAAAGCTATTAAAAGGATATTGAAATATCTAAAAGGTATTATGGATTATTTGTTGTGCTAGTAAGGAAGTGATCTGCATTTGGTTAATTATACGGACACCAATTAAGAAAGATATTTAGATGAAAGAAAATCTACTTCTGGCTACATTTTCTTGCTGAATAGTGGGGTTATTTAGTGGAGTAGTAATAAACACACTTGTATAGCACTATCCATAATGAAAGTTGAATTTGTAGCATTTTCAGTGGTAGTACAAGAGGCTATTTAGTTTAAGAGATTCTTGAATCATGTGGGATTTGAAAAGGTTAAGTCCAACTCAGTATTGGTAAATTACGATAGTCAAGTCGCAATCGCATTCACAAAGGATCTCAAATATCATTCTAAGACCAAATATATGGATACAAAGTATAACTACATGAGAAACATGATTGCACAAAAGAAAGTTAACATGCAATACATTTTTATGCATAAGATGATTGTAGATCCATTTACTAAGCCTATACCTAGAGATATGTTTAATAACCACATGAGATATCTAGGATTGCATAAATGTTGAAGCACATGGACTGCTTGAATAGTTTTATATGAACAACTTATGATATTTTCTCATTTGAGTTGACTTATATTAAATACAATTAATGACATTAAAGTTTCATTCTTTGTTTTGAGATGCATATACATAAGTATATGTATATGTACATTTATGATATGATTTGAAAAGTACGTCAGACAAATGATTGGCCTTCTCACACAAGCAATCATTTTAATGGTTTAGTATCATGGAGATGAGCTATGGATTGAGAGCCCAAGCTTAAAATGAAATCACCTTGATAAAGGATCAAGATGAGGCAACTTGATATCAAGATTTGTGACTGAAAGTGAATATACCTATAATTTAATTTGTCTGTCTTAATACTCAAGTTAAATATTGAAAATATTTGAACTATCACTTGTACAGTATTGATATATAAATGAGGAAAGACATACACTCCCTGAGAAAATAAGAGTAATACTGTAGCATGTGTTTCATATCACATGTGTATTATTCGACCAATAAGGGTAATAGAAGAATAGATCTCTGCTTCTTGTTGTGTGAGACTTTTGAGATCAAAAGATTTCATATTTATACCTTTAAAGACCTTCAACTGTTTCTTAAAGATTTAGTTCAATGTTAGCTATCTTTGATTGTTGCCAATGGTCATGAATGATTCGATCTAATTGGACATCTCTGGATAGCAGTTGAATTAAAAATGAAGAGATTCTAAAAGAATGAAAGATCATTCTAGTGTCACATTTGGTTGTATTGTCAACCAATTATGTTTGAAACATCAAATATAATTACGAATACACAAGTATATTATGAAATATGATAAAAGAGATATCATAAGAAACTTGAAATATGACTGAATGGATCTAGGGTACTGCATACTTACTCTACTTGTATATAAGAGTTACTATACATATCTAATAATTGTATAAATGACTATATGTGATTATAAGCTGTTATAAGCACCTAACAGTCATATAATAATTGAGCTCTCAAAACATGTTGGTCGCATGACTTTTTTTCTTGTATGAACCCAATGCAAGGAATAGAGAAAATATTTTCGAGATCATGAGAATTTAACACCCATTTTGTGCAAGTGGGAGATATAGGCATGATTGCCCAATAATGGGGTTATAGCCCGTGAACAAAAATTACCTTTAAATAGTTTTTGAAGTAAAATGCCAACTGCCTTGGGTAGTTAATAAGATGGTCGCTCATCCCATTTCCAAAATGATAAAAAGCCATTCAGCTATTAACAAAAAATAAATAATAGAGAGAAAAAGTCTCTTAAAAAAAAAAGAAAAATGAGAGACAGTGGGGTAAGCATTTTAACAACTTTAAGTGAAGAAATTCTTGTATCTAGTGTGAAAGACTTACATTGTGGAATCGAATAATTTTTGGATTGTGTCTTGTTTAACGACTAATAATTCAAGCCTGGTTTTCACTTTTGCTTTTGCTTCTGCTTAACAAATAAGTATATATAATTATATTCATATATATCTTGCATGTAAATAAATCTTACATGAACATTCTTACTTTTTACACCTCACAAATATTATTATGGTTTTCCTAAAAAACGATTCACACTCATTTCTCTCATTTTCATCTATTTCATCCATTCTATTCAAACTCTAAACCAAAATCAAACCTACTTACAATCAAAATTTTTGGATTTAATCTAGCTACACAACCCTAATATAAAGGTAAATTAACTTTGATTTTTATTAAAATTTTATTAACTGAAATATGATATATTGGAATTTTTTTTTTGCTTGAAATCTTGAATGAGGAAAATGTTTTTTCCTTAATGTTAATGGATTTATATTTTCATAGGCTTTATTCGTAAGTTTTGGGCATCCTTCATCACTATCGATTTTTTTTTCGTCCTAGGTATTCATGTTTACAATATACTAGATAATATCAATAGTTTTAATAGTTTAAGATTTGTTATAAAGAAGAAAAAAATGCTAAGAAGAAGAGAAAAAGTAAAATGTAAAAGATGGGTGTGTGAAAAAATAAAATATAATTTTTCACAAATTAATTAAGTAATTTTCTAAAATGATATTTTGTAATAAAAAATACGAATGTAAAGAGAAATGTTTGAAATGCATTTAGAAACTCGTTTGCTTAATTCTATATCCTTTTAATTAAATGATGATATGTAAAAACTGACCCAGTGCGCTTTCGCTAAGCGGGGAAAACACTAAGCACACTTAAAGCATGGAGTCATATTTACTTTGAGAAAAATCCCTAACTCTTAATCTATTTACTATTAAACCACGCAAATATAATTCTTGTTGAGAACGAGGACATTAGGAATTGGGCTTTTCAAAAAAAAAAAAAAAAAGAACACTAGGAATTGGAGAAGAATGGAAAAACATCATTGTCAGTGGGACCATCTGCCAATTAGACGAGTGGGGACAAGCAAACATGGACCAGTAATACTCTGCGCCTTCCTTCACCTTCTTCTCTTTAGTACCCTCCTTTGTTTCTTGTCTTTGGTATGTTCTTTTCCTCTACCGTCTTCCAGTTTCATTCCTCTACAATTTTTATTTTATTTTTTTTTCTCTTCAACAGTTGCAGTTTTTTTTTATTATAAAGTATTATCTTCCCTCTTCATCACCAGTTATTGCAAAGTAGAAAATACCCATTCCCTCTTTGTTTTGTTTTTGGTTTTTTTAAGAGGTTGAAAAATGTTTTATTGTAGAAGGAAAGCATCGAGATCTCTCTCATTACTCATTATTGCTCCGCATTATGTTTTTTTTTTTTTTTTTGTTATGCTTAGTGGTTCCAATGATAACTGTCCCACATTGCAGCATTTGCACTGAATAATGCCAGCTTTAGACTCTCCAAAGATCTTGCATCCCACATTTCTCCATTTCATGCATTGTCTGCTCAACATTTCACTATGAAATTTGGTGAGTCTTTTTCACAATATTGTCTCCCTTAATCTGGAAATGGGGTTATTGTTTTTTTCTCTATTCTATAGTTTCTTTTTGTGGGTTATGATTTAATTATTCCGCTTTTTTATTCAATGGATCAGTTGTACCCATATACTTCTTTTTACATATGATTCTTTTTATTTCCTGGATTTCATCCCAATTAGATCTATAGGAGTCGTAAAATTACAATCAATTTGATTTGATTTGATGCAATCTGATGATGTGCTAGTTGCTTTTTAATTGTGAATAACGTGTTATGAAATTTCCGACGAGCAGCATTTCGGTCTAATAACAACTCTTGTTTGCTTCAATTCTTTGCTAGAAATGAATTTGGGTCAATTGTTGATATGGGATTAGAGTGGTTATTTCCATGCTTTTATGAAGCTGCACTCACTTAAATTCCACGACAAAATATGAAAATTAGTTCAATGAGGGATTATGAAATGGAATATTTAACAATGTATTCAATTGCCATTTATTTTCTCTATATGTGATATTCTGGTTCCTTGAGGATATGTGCAGCTTCTGCTTGGTCTTTCTAAATTTCCATTACATATACCTGTTCAGATGCTTTCTCTTCACTTGAGACATGCTTTTCAGAATACAGAATTTCTATTCCTGACGGCAATGCATCAAAATCATTGTTCTTTACATTTCTATTCCTCCACAAGTAAACATCTGTCTCTACCTGTAATGTAATACATGTTATTGGCATCTTTGTTTGTTTCTTCTTCGCTGCTGCATATTAGCTTTTCTTTTTTAAACTTGGATAACTTTCTGGAACTGATCTTGTGTGCCTGATGTAGAAGTAGACAAGTACTCTCAAATCAAAACACTCAGAACTAATCTGAAATCTCAATCAAATATCATCAAAACCTCACCCTTTATAAACTAATGCTTAGACATCTAGATTGCCATAGCATTATCTTATGATTGCATGACTGAAGTTCTAAGTAGAACATTTTGTCTAAGTCTGACGATCCGCATGACTGAGATTCTCATTTTTTTTTTCTTTTTTGGTTTCTGGATAATTGACTCAGGTTCTCAACAAAATGATTTGGCCTCCTCCCCTGGGCAAAGTTTAAATGGAAGTTTCAGAAAGTTTACATCTGGTTAGTATGTAATTTTAGCATCCAATTACTAGTGACTAGTAGGTATTTCCTTCACTGTCTTTTTGGTCATTATCAAGTTAAATCTATGTTGTTTGCATTTTTGCACGATATGCCCTGTTGTGGATCTGTGGACATTTTACTAGAACCATTAGAACAATTTCTCATAGAAGTAGAAAATTATATAACAATATGATGCTTGATGAAACTTGAGCAAGTACTGTGCAATGGTCCTTGACATAATTCCTGCAATCTTGTTTTGCAAAAATTGAGGCAACTTATAAATAAACTGATAGGATGATTTTTCTGGTAATAAAGAAAGTTGCATTATCATATCATGTTTTACACTATAGAAATATTACTATAGGAAATACATCCACAGCAGGATCTAACTGACTTGATATTGTTGCAAATCTTAATATCAGGCCTCATTTATCTATAGTTAAGACATGTATTCGACCCAAACATACTTCACTGTAAAATTTGAAATCTGGGATTAATGCAGACTCTTACTAATAATATGGTTCAGGTTTTCTTCGAAATGATTTGGATTCCCCTCCAGGGCAGAGCTTAGATGGAAGTTTCAGAAAATCCAGCTCTGGTTTGTTCTACAGTTTCCTTTTATTTGACTTTGTCTTGACAAAATGCCACCTAACCCGTCTCCTTTTACTTGTAAAAATTGTCTGCTATGTTCATCTCCATCTTCCTTGATTGTCTTAGCACATAATGACTTTATGGTTATCCGTGATATAGATATATATTATTTTGTTATCATTTATCTGGCTTACAAGAAAAAGAAATCTTTAAATGTTAGAAAACATGAGGAATAAAAAAAGGAAACAGAGATTGCTTTCTGATTGCACTTCCTCTTAAAATTCGTTGGAATATGCAGCTCTCAAATTCTTCTAGGCACAACTAGTTTGGAAAACAAGAATGGAAGTAATAATAGTTACAAAAGTTGGAACAAATTACTACTGCTATACATACACAAATACTATATAATATCCTAAAGATGTGTTTGGTGCACAAGATTGTGATAGGATAGGATAAGATGATATTATTAATAGGATTAGATTAAATAATGTCATCCTATCTTGTATTTAATGTGTGCAATGATTAGGATAGGATAATTTATTTATTGGTCAAAATTTTCCTTCCTCAAAGTTTGAACAATTTAAATTATTGAAGTAATTTTTAACGTTATAATAGGACATATAAATTCAATCCCATGGATTAAAAATAATCCTCTCTGCTTTGGGAGGATTGAATCGTCCTATACCAAGAGGATGATTATCATATCCTTTTCTTTAGATTCAAAATTAATATAGGATGATTATCACCCTATCCTATTCATCATTTTATGCACCAAACATGACCTAAGTTGTAGAACTTAGAAAACACCATATTTTCTTGTTAAGGTGAAATGAGACAAAACTTGTAGCTCACACTGTTGTATATACACAAAAAGCAATAAGCACACCTGCATGCGCCCATTAGTACACAGAAAGAGTGTGATAATACTACAAAACTTATCTTAATTCACTTTTATTTTCAATAATTCTTTGGCCATGCGCCCCGAGTATCTCAGTGGTTGGCCCATGATCCCCCTTCTCAAAGAGCAGGGTATGAATCCCCCCTTCCCCAAATAAAAATAAAAAATTCTTTGGCCTTCCCATGTTCAATTGGCCCTAGAATAATTTGTCTGCAATTGTCTGATTCCTCTCTTGCACATTAAACTTTTTTTGCATTTGTTGATTATTACTCTATAAATGAAGAGTATTTGGATTGTAATATGATGCAGTTATCTCCATCCATAGTGTGTCTGGAATTTCATCTTCAAGCAAGTTCTTTCCAACTTCAAG
Organism: Durio zibethinus; assembly: GCF_047325235.1. Classification (NCBI taxonomy): domain Eukaryota; kingdom Viridiplantae; phylum Streptophyta; class Magnoliopsida; order Malvales; family Malvaceae; genus Durio; species Durio zibethinus. The sequence goes on from NC_143171.1 coordinate 14,297,115, forward strand.
AAGAGTCTACAAGGGACTGAAGGACTTTGGAAGGAAATTTATTGACCAGGAGTTATTTAAACAGAGTCTTGAGGATTGGGTTTGGGAGAACCCTTGTGTGGATCATGTTACAGGGGAGCAGTCTCTTTTTAAGTCCCCGTTTCTGATTGATGAATTACGCAAGCTTGATCTAGCATTGGAAGGGGTTTTATTTCAGCAACTGTGCCGTATGCCATGTTCTCATTATGCTCCTAAAGGTTTAAGGGAAGATGAGTATCTTGCTTTGGAAGACTTTCTTCATGCTATTGTAAATGGCCTATGGCGTACATTTTGGCGTAAAAGTGGACCATTGCCATTCTTTTTGTCTTGTCTCCGTCATCCTGGATCTAAGTTTTATGCTGTCGAAAAGGCAATATCAAGAGGAAGGTTAGAAGAGCTACGTGGTTTAGCTTTAATATCTAAAAGTGGGAATGATCTAAAAGTTCATTGGGATCAAGTAGTGGAGTTTGCCTTATTTAGAAAAGAAATACTGTCAGGAAGCGAGTTAAGATTGTCTGCTAGCACCATATGCGAAGCCCTATTTTATGGTGTTCATATACTTATTTCTAGGAGTTTGAGCAAGTACAGAACCGTTGGCACTGGTTCTGTTTTTATTATGGTTTTTGATTCTAAATTTGGTGCTGTGGTAAAACTTGGAGGTGATCTTAGTAAACTTGAATTGAATACAGCTGATCCATACCAGTCCGTGGTCCAATGGATAAAATGTCATGCTGAAGTCCTTGTTTCATCAGTGGACAGAATATGGAATAAGCTTGGGAATGCAAATTGGGGAGACCTGGGGACTCTTCAAGTACTGTTAGCTACTTTCTATTCCATTATCCAGTGGAATGGACCACCAAGAAAGTCAATAGCCTCATTGGCCTCAGATCATAGCCTTCGTCTTCAGAAGCGTAGAATAGAATGCCGCCTAGCTGAGAATGAAAATGCTATAGTACCTTACCAACTAGCTGGTTATCAACATGGAGAGATTGTTGAACTTGATCATAGTGATAATCTCCTGGTAAAGAATGCATCACGCTTGAAGCTTAAGCAGGGAGAGATATTGCTATTGGAGGATCAACAACAGGGCCAGAAAAGTTTCCAGATACAAGAGTCCTTCATAGGAGGCAATGATTTTCTCTACAGTGCTATTTCTCTAGATTATCCCATGCAGTTGTTAACTTTGTATGTTGGTGCACATCCATCCAGACTTGAACCTTCTTGGGAGGATATGAGTCTGTGGTATCAAGTACAAAGGCAAACGAAGGTGCTAAACATATTGATGCAGCAAGGGATTTCAAGCAAATATTTACCTGAAATGATTGCCTCTGGGCGAATTTTGCATTCTGGTCCTTGCAAAAAGGAGAGTCCAAGCGGACGATGTGATCATCCTTGGTGCGGAACCCCAATTCTTGTCACATATCCGGTTGGGGAACCACTTTCATATATCGTTGCTAGGGATGGTCCACTTTCCTCCGATGATGCATTACGCTGCTGCCGAGACTGCCTAGCTGCTCTAAGAAGTGCAGCAACAGCCAATGTCCAGCATGGTGATATTTCCCCTGAAAACATAATCCGTGTTTTTGACATGCAAGGTACAAGAAACAAAGTTTTGTATATCCCAATTTCGTGGGGTCGTGCAGTTTTGGAAGACAGGGATAGGCCAGCAATAAATTTGCAGTTCTCGTCCTCTCATGCACTCCAGCATGGGAAACTCTGTCCTGCATCTGATGCTGAGAGCCTTGTCTACCTCCTTTTCTTTGTTTGTGGGGGCACAATGCAGCAACAGGATTCTATCGAATCAGCTTTGCAATGGAGGGAGAAAAGCTGGGCAACACGATTAATTCAGCAGTATCTAGGTGAAGTTTCACCTTTACTAAAGGCATTTGGTGATTATGTGGATAACCTTTGTGGAACACCATACCCAGTTGATTATGATATTTGGTTGAAAAGGCTTAACAGGGCTGTGGATGGATCTGGGTCAGCCGATAGGGGAAAAATGATCGAAGAAGTTACCATAACGTTGAGATTGGAAGATGTGGCTGAGTCTTCGGGGACCTCTGGAGGCGGTACTTAATTTTCATGCTGGAGGATCGAGTTTTGAAGGAACCTTTTTGTTTTTGTAACTATCGTTTTTCTTTAAGGTAACTATCCTTGGTTGAGATTCAATTGTTTTATTTTATTTTTTAAAAAGCCTTAGTTCTCTCCTTTCTGTATGCTGTGATTGTTGCAAACGTGCTTGATAAGGTGGCTCCCATATTCATTAAAAATGGATGCCATGAAAATGTGGTTTACATGCCAGTCAATTTTCAAACAAGCGATTGCAATGTAAAATGTCACTTCGGCAAAAGTTATGTGCTCAGGAACATTAATTTAAACTGCAGAAACTTGAGAGCGAGATAAATTCATTACTCTTAAGGGTGGAAATGATAAATTCATCACAACGAACTGTATTTTAAATAATCGTAAATACCCTCTTGATTCCAAGATCACGTGAAGGTTGTTCAGCCAAACTGGTAGGTTCTCGCAAACACGGGTCAATGAAAGGTCACGAGATGCTCCTAATGTAAGGCCCCATTTGAATGCTTTGTTGCTTTTAATGTTGTTACACTTTATAATTTTAAGTATAACGATGATAGGATATGAAATAAAAATAAAAGATAAAAATAATATGATTTTAAATTTTGATAAATTATGTATGAATTTGAAAAAAACTAGAAACAAAAATAAAATATAAAAATGATATGATTTAAAATTTTGATAAATCATTTATGAATTAAAAAAATTAAAATATGTATTTTATATTTAGTATGTCGTTACAAATTATGATATAAAATTTTTATATTTTTATATAAAATAAATACGATATAAATATACGAATTATTAATCTAAGAGAGTGAGCGATTGGTGTTTAAGTACACTATCAACCACTTTTTGAATAATGACTCACAATGCATTTAGGCCATTCAACTTGCATTGGCTATTTCGAATTTATTTGGATAGACAATAAGATTAATTTTGATGAGATTAAAAATAATAGTAACAATACAACTAATTATTATAGAGGAGAAATCGAATACTATAATTGTGAGATTAAAATTAATGATAAAATATATATTTAAATGCAAATACAACAATGACAATAAAAAAAAGTGTAGTGAGAAAAAAATTACCATTAAAAATATTATATTAAAATTTGTATATAATAAAATTTATAGTATATATTTGATACTTGTAAAATTAATAATTAATTAAACAATATTAAAATCATTTATATATTTCAAATAGTATTTTTGTTAATAAATTAAAAATTACTAAAAATATTTTTATAATAAATAATACTTTTGTTATTAAATTTTTAAAATTATTTCTATCTATATTTTAATGTTATTTAACATTTAAAATTTTTTAATTTTATTTAATAAATCATGACGTAATTTGATTTTAAAATAATATATATGATTTTAAGAAATAAAAAGCTAATAATTATATTTGGCAAATATAAAATAACAGTTTATACATAAATTTATATATACTTATTTATACTTTAAATAAGTGTATAATTGAAAACCTCAATATAAAAAAGGAAATGAAGCATCAACGAGAAAAGAAAAAGTGAGAGAGTTAATAAAAATGAATAATTTGAAAACTTTAAAGTTATTCATAAAAAAATCTTTAAAGTTAAAAATTATTTATCAAAATCGGAAAAGAAAAAAAAAAGTTGGGGTTTTAAAATTAGGGGCATTTTAGGACACACATTAAATATTCAACGGTGGACGTGGAAAGGCAAATAAATATTATGAATAAAATTAACATGTAATTGTAAATTTAAGAGGGATATTTTAGTCCAAAAATTTAAAAATTAAGGATAAAATCATGAGCAATATGATGTGATATGATAAAGACAAAATTGACCAAATCAAAATCGAGTAATCCACTGGACCTCTTTACCTCCAGGGAAGTTTCGACCCTTGACGCGGCCCAAAGAATTCAATCACTCCTTGCATTTGTTAACCAAACACAAATTTCAGTGCAACTAAGCCGACCAACTCACTTAACCGTACTGAACTGAAAGTCCAGTAAAAACCGAATGGATCCTATATCGCCATTGGTGGAAGGAATCAAATCCCTCTATTCTGACGTACACTGTGTTTGTCAGAAAGGAAAATAGGAAAAAAAACGTGTGAAAAGAAACGAGGGAAAACAGTTCTTTTCTTTCTTTGGTATTAAAATAAGGTGAATGAAAATGCAGCTTTCCACACCCGTCAAAACAAGGTGAATTCAAAAAACCCTCTTTCTAAAAACCTAAAAACATAAATTCCTTCCTAGTTTCAAAACACCCATTTAACTCTTAAATTGCAGGAGCATTTAATTTATAATTTTTATTATAACTTTACAATTATTTAATAATAATAAAAATTTATATAAAAGTTCATCATTTATAAATATAATTTTATACATAAAATTTTAATGTATCTCACATAATTTTAAATTGTAATTAATTAATTATAATATAATAATTATAGGTGCTGCCCATATTGTTATAAAATAATTATTTTACCCTTCTATCTACAATAATTTTCAAGTGTATTAAGTTAGTTTGTTCACCTTATGTTTAGCAATCATCAAGGTTTTAATGTTTCTCTCCCTTTTTTTTTTTTAGGAAATTTGCAAGATTTTAAATCTATATTCCTAAAATTTTCATGATAATTTTCTCTTATTATTTATATTTATAGTTCTATCAATAAATTTATATATATATATATATATACTTGTGCATTTTGTAGTTCCATGTATGGTAACAGTTATTTATTGTTTATTAATATGGTAATTTCTTATCATTTCTTTTACTTATCTTGTAACTATAAATTAACCATTATTTTTATTAGATTTTTATTTGAAAAAAAATATAAATTTTAAAAAAATATTAACTTTTCATTTCAAATTATTAGTTCTTCTATAAAATTATAGACTTTAAAAACATAGTTAGATAGATATGAATTTATAATAAAAGTATATATGGATAAAATTTGTTAGAAAATCAATATGTACGCATAGCACCAACACATACAAATAATAGAATAAACCTAAAATAAGAATAAAAACACATAAATATATTTATTTCAGCTCAATCCAAAATGCTTTACTCCAAACCCAATTCACTAATAAATAAATCTTTACAACTATAAGAATTTTAGAATAAGAAAAGTCACCAAAAGCCCTTAACTCAAAACTTAACCAAAAACTCAATTACATCATTTTGATAGCTTACTCACTTAGCTATTCTCTTAATGTCTAATTATATGGAATTACTAAACCGAAACTAAAACATCTTATTTAGAAGAGTGAAACCCCTTATAACTTTACTAAACTGTCAATGTGAGATATAAGATAAACTTTCAACTCTTATTACTTTTTTCAACTTTTGATATGGGATTTAGAGATTCAAGGCAAACCCTAACAAATCCTTCATTGACTTGAATCTCCAAACACTTCAATAGTATTTGCAAAGCTAACACACTTGCTTTTTTTCTTTTCCTTCATCGTAGGAATCCCAATAACTGAGCCTCCATTAAGCATGTACAAGTGATTTTTGACTCTATTCTTTTGTAGAATCACACTACCATTCTTGTACACTTTGCAACATTCATTTCATCCATAGATACATCCACAAGAAGCTAACTCACTTGAAGCAATCAAAATGTAGCTACAACTCGGTAAATACCTTACATAACGAAACATCCTAACAACACCATTGTGATATCTAAGGCAAACACTTCCAATGTCTTGAATCTGCACATTTTCATTGTTGGTAACCATAATATCCCCATATTTCTCATTCTTTTCTACCTTCACAAAGCAACACCTATCATCGCAGACATCGACTATAGCATTACCTTTATCACCTCTCAAAGTCTGAGTGTCATCCACACAAATCATCAAAACGACATCATCATCGGACATAACAGCAGTAGTATCACTCTTTTCTTCATCGATTTCTTATCATCATTCGTTATTTTGAAAGAAATCTTATTCCTTCTCAACTTCTTGCCACACATTTGGATATGTCCATTTTCACCACAATAATAACACTCTATATTATTGTAATCTCTATTTCTTAACTTGGATCTTTCTTTTGATTCATCAATCCTCTTTTGAGTTTTCTCTTGATTAGAACCATTTACAGCTAGTGCATTCCTCCAAGTGATGAGTTTTATGTTCCCATAAACCTTTCGTTCTCACACAATAAGGCAATCACATTATCCAACTTCAAAGTATATTTACCCACAAATAAAGTTTGAACTAAAGGTCTATAGGACTTGGAAAAAAATGATAATAAAATTAAAGCTTTCTCTTAATATTCTAACTTATCAACAGAAATCGTCAGTAATTGAGAAACTAACCTATTAAACTTATTCAAGTGAAGACTTGTACCTTCTTCTATCCTTAAAGAATACATATTCATCTTTAAATATAATATGTTAGTCAACGACTTTGTAGCATAAATACCTTCAGAGTGCGTTTGGTTTAGGGGAATTCATAAATTTTCATCGAAATCTTAATAGTGGGTATTTGATTCCTACGTTTGATTTGAGGTAATCTGATTATAGGAAAAATGTCAGATTCTTAATAATACCCAAAGTCTCGAAATCAAAAACTCACCTATCCCTATGGTATTCAAGGATTCCTAGGGAAAAGTTGCTAAACTCTGTTATAGGTTTTTGTATAAAAAAATAAATTTTTTATATTACAACTAAGGCGTTTGGCATGAAGAAATGCCTTAAATAATTCTTTTATATTTTTATAAATGGATTATTTAAGGCGTTTCTATATAGAAAATGCCTTAAATAATCTTTTTATATTTTTATAAATGAATTATTTAAGACATTTCTATATCAAAAATACCTTAAATAATCATTTTATATTTTTATAAAAGTATTATTGAAGGTATTTCGGTACAACATCAATAAGCTCTTTGAGCTGTCTCTGCAATTTTTCCAATTCTAGAAATGACAACTGTTGTAACGTATCGGTCTGGAGACTCAATCGCTAGACATAAGAATTTAAAAATTATGAAAAAACATAGGGAGTCATCACCAATCTTTTTTAGGGTATGATTGGCCATCAAAAAATTTTATATTTTTAATAAAACAATAAAATAGATTTAAAGCTTTATTAAAAAGATGATTTTGGTCTATGAAAACAAAATCAGGTTCAGAAGTCGATTACGCATAGGGAAAGATTAGCGCCCCCACTGCACTTATAGAATTGGTACCAATTAATTAAGCATTATTTATAATTTTGGAGAAAAATGATTTTTATATGAAATTTAATTACAATTTCCTTTATTTTATGAAAAATAAAATTAGTTAAAAAATTTTTTTATTTAGAAATATTAAGAAACTCTTTAAATTAAAGATATACCTTCAAAGTCTTCGACATAAAGGCAGAATTTGAAAATAGTCTTTTCATTTAAGATTTATCATAATATTCCTTTTAAAAATAATAAAATAATATTATTTGTAAATGATAATTATTGATGACTCTCCAATATCTAGACAAAGTATCAATCAATTATATTTCACAAAATGTTATTTTAATTTTATTTATTCAAAACTAAAAATTTAAAAAAAAATGGAATACAATATAATTAATATTAAACATCAATAACTAGAACAAACCTATATATATGCATTATAAATGAAGACATTAATTTTTAAAAAAATGAAACATATGCAAAATGATGTTTAGGTACAAATTTAAGAATTAGGTTTTCAAATATAAAGAAATCACCTGGATTCTTCAACATCTAAGCAGAGTTTGACTGTGAATTTTTATATTTAAACTCTCGTCCTATTATTTATTATTTTTACACTTGTTAATTTAACAAATTTATTTTGAATTGCAAATATGTATAAAAATTCTTAATGAAATAAAATTTCCTAAACACCCTGATATTTAGGTAGCTTTTGGGAATAGATTACTTCATAAAAAGGTTTTCATACAAATCCTTATAAATTTAAAATGAGTTTAGGGTTTTTATAACTTTATGAACTTCCCCAAAAATCTCCCAATCTAGGCAAACTTTCGGAGCAAGCTCATTTTTATAGTTCTTTTAAAAATGAATTAAAAATTTCATATGTATATATATATTTTGCATAAGATTTATTAGTATTGTTATTACTTTGATTATTATGCATAAATTTAAAGTGCATGAAAAAAAAATAAAATGTATCAAACATAGATTTAAGCATGAATCATTGAATGAAAACAAGTATGAGAGTCCAAACAATAAAGAAATTAACAACGCATAAAATTAAACTCACAATTAAATTTAAACAACCTAAAATAAAATACAAGTATGATTAAGATTAATGAAAATAAACTTTGTGGGAACAAACTTTAAGCTTTATAAATTTAATAAAATTATATTCATCACAAGATTCTAAGCGAAGGAAACTACTACTCTGTTTTTATTATTATATTTATGTCTAAGTTAAAAGATATATACAAGATCCAATTATGCCACCATCATGGTCCCACGCCATGGCTTTTGAGGCCTCTATGTAGCCGTGATCATGTATATACATTTTTTAAACATGGACTACATTTCAATCACAAGAACAATAGAAACAAGAAAAACAAGTAATAAAGTCTCAAACTCGTGGACAACTAAAAAGATGACTTGGAACCTGCCCTCATGCAGTAACCAATGAGTCACGAAAGAAAGGTGAAGTTGTAAAACTCCTCACAAGCAGCTTACATGCAAAACAACCTCCACCTTTTAAACCATACATAGAAAGGAACCACAAACATGAAAAAGGACAAAGCTTTAGGTTTCTTATCAATAAGTTGTGTAGAAAACAAAATAAGAAAAATGGAAGCAATTATCATGACCAAAAAGCAAACCATCTTCCCACTCTAGACCACTTATCACTCCCTGCTTTAGAAACTATTTTTTATTAAAAATCTTCTTTCCACATAAAATAGGTGAGACTGTATGGAATGACATCCAAACCATGACTGCTCATGGGAAGCCAAGCAACACAGTTTGGTTATTCCAAGCTGATTTCTAGGTCTTTTATTTGTTTTAGCTTAGGCTAACTAAAAGCTAGTCATGAAAGATGGAAAAGCAAAGACGTTAAAGCATAAAAACAATGGTTGAAGACTTTGTGGAGTGAGCCCCAACTGCTGTTACCACTAGAAGAAGCAGAAGCTATTCGACAATTCTAACAAATTTAAAAAAAGATAAAGCTTTTTTCTTTTGACAACCTTTTTGTAATGAAAACAGAAACATAGAATAGATAAAGCTTCTAACTTCATCAACATACATGCCAAAGTCAAAGCATGTAAGGAACAACCATGAACATTTTGCAAAAAATATAATGGCAGATATAGGATGGTGTAACAATTAATGATATAAAACAGTAAAACATATACCTTTATATAACCATGGTCATAGACTGTCTTATATCTTTTTTTGAACTTTTCTAGAAGTTGGTTTCTCGCATTTTGTTTTTGTGAAAAGCTTTCACTTTTCTAAAGACTTTCTCTTATAAATCCTTCTTTTTTCTTTTCTTTTACTTAGCTTTTTTCTTTTTTTTTTTATTTTTGCTCTTTTTTTTTCTTACCCAAAGCCCTTTTTCTCTTTCTTTTTTACTTTCAACCAGCTTCTTCCTTCTTATCTCTTTGGTAGACCCCTCTTTTTTAATAGAAAAAATGGCTTTTTTCCTCTTGGTGAATATAAGCCATTAGATCAGTAGCATCTAAGGGCCAAAGTTTCTTCTTTTTCTTTCTTCCAAGGAATAAACTTTAACCAATGGATCAAAATTCAAAAGATATCTAATGGTCCATAGTATTCATTGTAAATGTTAGATTTTTATTGCCTCTAAACCCATGAAAATATCATTTTACCCCTAATACAAAGTTTTCGATATTTAGGTCATTTTCTTAGAAATCAATGTTCCCATGCTTATTTTTTGGATTTTAAAACACCAAAAATCATAAAATATTGTAAAATTGATATTTGGAAAGTTTCATGAAAATCTGAGGCTGAAAAAGTTAAATTACAAAAATACCCCTGTATGGGGTATTTTGGTAATTTCACACTTCCCAGGGTATTGCTATGATTTCAAATGCACCAAAAATCATGAAATATTATGAAATTAAGATATGAAAAGTTTCATGAAAATCTGAGCTCAAAAAAGTCAAAATATAAAATATCCTTATAAAGGGTATTTTGATAATTTCACACTTCTCGGGGTACAACTATGATTTTAAATACATCAAAAATCATGAAATATTATGAAATTAAGTTTTGAAAAATTTCATGAAAATCCAAACTCGTGAAAGCCAAATTACAAAAATACCCTTATATGGTTATTTTGGTAATTTCACAATTTCCTTGGTTACAATAAAACTTTTAGTGTTTAGATCACCAAATTTAATTTAAAACCACATTGATTCCACTTAAGTTTTGAATTTTGAGAATTAACTTGAGCTCTATCCATTTTGACTAAGTTTTACGTAATTTTAATTTTGTTGATCAAATTTGACCTAAGTTGACTTTGGGTTTTTAAACAAGTAAATATGTGGGCTTTTTATAGGTTGTAAATGGTTTAGACCTATGTTAGCAATTGAACATTGGGTCAATCATATTGAAAAATGTTCCAGACAAAATTCAATGTCTACAGCTGTCCCTCTTTGCATATTTTTGAAAATAAAAAATAATGAAAAAATATTGATGATAATTTTATCCGAATGATACTTCTAAATAAAAAGAAAACTTTGTTCCCCTCCCTTTTTTGTTTTTTTTAGCGACATTAAAAATCAAAAAATAAAGAATGACTAGGATGATACCGCAAGTTAGAAAATAAAGAATAACCGAAAAAACATCACAAGTCAAAAAATGAAGGGCGATTGGGACAACACTATAAGTCAAAAAATAAAGAACAACTAGGATAATACTGTAAGTTGAAAAATAAAGAATGATCGAGACAATACCATAAGTTAAAAAATAACAAAAATGATCAGGATGACACTGCAAGTCAAAAAATAAAAAAAATCGGGACAAAACCATATGTCAAAAAATGAAGAAAATAACCAGGACAACACTGTAAGTCAAAAAATAAAGAAAACTAGGACGACACCACAAATCAGAAAATGAAGAAAATGACTAGGACAACACCACAAATTGAAAATAAAAGAATGACTGGAACGACACCTCAAGTTAGAAAATAAAGAACAATTGAGATAACATTGTAAGTCAAAAAATAAAAAACGATTGAGATAACACCACAAGTCAAAAAATAAAAAAAAATGTCTGAGACTACATCGTAAGTTGAAATGACATAGATGTTCCATAAATCAATAGTCAAGGTTTTAAGAATCATGTTAGGGTTAACCTTTTGCCTTTAGAGCCAATTCTCTTAATTAAAACCATTATCCTTGTTTTGAAAAGAAACATATCCTATTTCTTTTTATGTTTCACAAAGAGGTCCTTAACACAACTTATCGTAAAAATGTATGCAATGCATGTGATGATTATATTGAATATGAGGATGGAGATATAATCAACATTTATATCATGTGCTTTTATTCATGTTAACTTAATTTTTTTTAGATTAATTCAGTCCTTCAAACTTTAGCAACTACTTTTGATATTCTCGTTCTTCCAAATTTCTTGTTTGTCATTCAATTGTTTGTCTTTCTTTTTATTTTGGGAATCTTGGGCTCTTGGTGGACCCATTTAAATCTAGTTTGTCAATAAACCATCTTTGAATTTTTTTTATCTATCTTCCTTTTATCTTTCTTTTTGTTTTTGGTCAATCAATCTATTTCCATTTCACTTATTTTTTTTATTTTTATAACCCTGTATTATTATTTTTGTCATCCTTACACCCTTTTTTTTCTTTTTTTAAGCCTTTTTTTAAGTGACATGTTGGTCTATCATGAATATTATCAATCATTATTCTAATTTCAAGTGACAAATGCAATAATTTCATGCCCAAAGTTGAATATGAGATTTAGTTAACCATAGGGGTATTTATTTTGATTTTAGAAAGAGAAAAATGAGCTTTTGAAGTACAAAGAATAGGTAATTCAAAAATATTTCGAAAATCAAATGTCAATTCTTTAAATGATGGACATCTGAACAACCTTGATCTACTCAAACCAAATCTTTTCCCAAAAACTCGTTACATTTATGATTTTGCTATATTTGATATCATACAACTATTCCTTGCCCCAAATCTGCAACTAATGGAATCTTGCCCCAAAAAGTCATTTCCCTTAATTCTGGCATCGATTCATCTAGTTGTGTGGCATCCTATAATTTTTTTTAAGGATTTCCTCCTAGCACCACCTTTATTTAAGCCGTCTCTTTTAGGTTTTCAACTTAAATGATCATTCTTTTGGTTCAAACCACCCTTTTCAGGTTTTCAATCTAAACCGTCTCTTTTTTTTTTAATTTTTTATTTGAAGGATTTCCTCCTAACTTAACTTTTATTTAAGCTGCTCTTTTAGGTTTTTAGCTTAAATGATCATTCTTTTGGTTCAGACCGTCCTTTTTATGTTTTTAATCTAAACCATCTCTTTTTTTTTCTTTTTTTTAGTTTTTTAGTTTATTTTAGTTTTTGATTTTTTGATTTGAAGGATTTCCTCATCATTCAACCTTCATTTAAGCCATCATTTTGAGTTTTCAGCTTAAACAATCATTCTTCTGGTTCAAACTGCTCTTTTTGGGTTTTCAATCTAAATCGTCTCTTTTTTTTTTAGTCTTTTTTTATTTTTTTTTGTTTGTATTTTTTTCTTTTCATCTTTTTTTTTTTAAGCAAAATATTTCTTAATAATGTTAAAATTCATAAGGTTTAGCAATTCATCACTATCCATTTGTATAAGGGTCAGAGTTTTGCTAAAGAATGCTTTTTTAACCATGTATGTATCTTCCCAATTGGGTGTCTATTTTCGCCTATTGTCATGTTAAATTAGCAAAATTCTGTTCAAAACTAATTCACCTTCATGAAAGCACTGGGGTCGCATTTTCTTGTCATATGCTTGCATGATTCTTCTTTAGTACATCTACCCATGACTGAGTGCTGAAAGTCTTTTTTCTTCAATAAGGTTCAATTGTTTGAAATGGTCTCAAACCCAGTCTATTTCATCCAATTTTATCTCTCTCAAAACCCTCAGGGAAGGAATTTTCACTTTGATTGGTAAAATAACCTCTATCCTATATACTAACGAAAATTGGGTGACCCTTGTAGAGGTTTGAATTGATGTTCTATAAGCAAATAAGGCAAAATGTAACTTTTCATGGCAGTCTTTATATGTATTGGTCATTTTTCCCAATATTCTTTTGATGTTCTAGTTTGCAACTTCTACCGCATCATTCATTTTTTGACGATAAGGTGCTAAATGATATTGCTTTATCTTGAACTACGTGCATAACTCTTTCATCATTTTACTATTCATGTTGTTAGCATTATCAAAGTAATCCTTTTAGGGAGCCCATACTAATATACTATTTCTCTCTCTATGAATCTACATACCATTGATCGTGTAACACTAGCATAAGAAGCTGCTTCCACCTATTTGGTAAAGTAATCAATTATAACAAAGATAAAATGATGCCCATTTGTAGCTTTTGGGGAGACAAGTTGAGCAAATATGCTCATTTTGTGGCCTTTTCTCATCTTTTCACTATTTTGTCAATACCTCAAGCGTTTAAGAACACTATATTTAAGTTACATGGGATGCCTAATTCCATTGTCTTAGATAGGGATAAAAATTTTTTGAGCTAATTCTAGCAAAAGTTGTTCAAAATACATAGAACTTCTCTCAACATGTCTACAGCTTATCATCCACAAATGGATGGGCAGACCTACCAAGATCCTTGTCATAATGTATCGGTCTGGAGACTTAATCGCTAGACATAAAATATTTAAAAATCGTGAAAAATACGATGAGTTACCATTAATTTTTTTTAAGGTGTGATTGGCCACCAAAAAATTTTATCTTTTAATAAAAGAAAAAACATGTTTAAAGCTTTATTAAAAAGATAATTTTGGTCTACGAAAATAAAATTGAGTTCGAAAGTCGGTTACGTGTGAAAAAAGATTAACACCCCTACAATACCTACAAAATTGCTACCATTTAATTATGCGCTATTTCTAATTTTGGACAAAAATGGTTTTCTATATGAAATTTAATTAATTTCCTTTGTTTGTAAGAGATAAAATTAGTTACATAAATCTTTATTTAGAAATGTTATGAAAATCTTTAAATTAAAACAATACCTTTGAAGTCCTCGACATAAAGGTAGAATTCGAAGATAGTCTTCCTATTTAAGATTTATCATAATATTCCTTCCAAAAATAATAAAATAACATTCTTTGTAAAGGATAATTAATTATGACTCTTTAATATCTAGGTAGAGTATCAATCAATTATATTTCACATAATGCTATTTTAATTTTATTTATTGAAACTAAAAATTTCGAGAAAACTTTTGATGTAAAAAAATGGCATATAATAAAATTAATATTTAACATCCCTAACTAAAGCAAACAAATATATGTGCATCATAAATGAAGACATTAACTTAAAATGATTAAATATATGCAAATGATGATTAACTGTGTATTTAAGAATCAGATTTTCAAATATAAAGAGACCACCTGGACTCCAACATCTAGGCAGCATTAGGGTATGAATTTTAATATTTAAAAACTCGTCCCACCATTTTATATTATTGCATGGTTATAATTATGGTTCAAAGAAAACGAATTTTTTTAACTATAAAAATATATGAAAATTCTTAATAAAATAAAATTTTTTAAATACCTTAACATTTAAGTATCATTTGAGAATAGATATTTTATAAAAGCTTTTTATGCAAATCCTTAAAAAACAAGTCTGCAATTTTAGTTAGATTTGGGTTCAAATTTTAAGAATTTATGAACCTCTCTAAAAGTCTCCAACATTTAGGTACACTTTTGGAGCAAGCTCGTTTTTATAATTATTCTAAAAATTAATTAAAATTTTATATATTTTTAGCATAACATTTCTTATAAAAACTAAAATGCATAAAATATACTCGAGGAACATAAGCATATCAATTTATATGCAAAGAGACTAGATATTCAAAATCCAACATAATCCAAAAATAGACATGATTATAATGCTAAAAATTATTATGCAAAAGGATATTTAAAAATTCTCATACCCTATTTGTTTTATTATCCATCTTAGTGTTATTATTATTATTATTGTTATCATTATATATATTTTTTACAACATGCAATAACCTTCATGCCAAGGGTAAAAAATAAATAAATAAATCCAAACTCATATACAAGTGAAACTTTATTTACACTTATAAGTGGCTGATGTATGGATTGAAGAAACAAAAGCATGGAAAGAATCTAACTAACAAAGTAATGGTGGAACCATGCAAGACAGGTGATGTTTCCACTACATCCAAAAAACTAGGCAAACAAAACAATAGTGGGATCGTGCCTTGCATTTGATCCTTTCATTACATATGAAAGCTAGGCAAACAAGACCATGATGGGACCATGCATTGCATTTGACTCTTTTACTACAAATAGAAGCTAGACAAATTGGATAATAGTGGGACCATGCAGTACATGTGATACTTCCCCACATCTATAAATGATTCAAGTATTGAATGAAAAGATAAAAGCATGAAAGAAAGCTAAACAAAAAAACAGATAAGAATAAGCAAGCTTTGAACTTTCATGCAGACTATATACCGAAAAGGCATAATAGGCATGACAAGAGGAAAGCATCAAACTTTAGACTAGAAAAAAACATAAAGGAATTTTCAACTTTCATACACAATTTCTATATAACATAATGGAATATATCTTATGCACTAAAGCTAAATAAAAAAAAGTAGGTTTTTATGATTTTCTAAATGAACTACATACAAAATGGACAAGGACATGATTGACAACCATTTTCTTTACCTCACATGGTAGAACATGAATATGAAATACCTTAAAGGGTCAAGAGGACTACCTCTTTTCAAGTCTTTCTAAATAGTTCTATTTTCTTCTGTTTTTTTAGTCCAAACTCTCTTTCTTCCTTTTCTTTCTCTTCTCTGTTATGGCTCTTCCTTTTTTTTTTCTTTCTCATTTGTTTCTTGATGTTACCTATCCTACAAACCCTCATTTTTTTTGTGGTTTTCGACTCTTCCCTTTAAACACTAGAAAACTTCTTTTTTAAAGCTTCTTAGCATTCCTCTTCAAGGCTCTAAGGTTTTGTTTTTTTTCTTGTTCCACTAACCATGTCTCTTGTCATTTATTGTAGGTGCTATTCCTCCACTTTAGCCCATTAGCTTGTTCCCTATTGAATGTTCCATGTACTGGCCTCTTTGTTACAAAAAAAAAAAGCTTTGTTTCTTGATGAATATAGACCCTTGGATCAACTTACATCCAAGGGCTAAAGTTTTTTTTTCTTTTTTCCAAGGAACAAGCTTTAACGATTGGATCAAAATTCACAAGAGATCCAATGGTTCATATTATTCATTGCAAAGATTAGATTTTTAGCTTCTAAACTTATGAAAAAGATCATTTTACCCCTACTACAAAGTTTTAGATATTTAGACCTTTTTTTTAGAAATCAATGTTTTCGTTCTCATTTTTGGAATTTTAAAACATCAAAAATCATGAAATATTATGAAATTAAGATTTGGTAAGTTTCATGAAAATCTAAGCTTGGGAAAGCCAAATTATGAAAATATGTTTATAAGAGATTTTGGTAATTTCACATTTTTCGAGCCACTGCTATGATTTCAAATGCACCAAAAATCATAAAATATTATAAAATTAAGATCTGAAAAGTTTCATGAAAATTCAAGCTCGAAAAGGTCAAATTACAAAAATATCCCTATAAAAGTATTTTGGTAATTTTACTCTTTTCGGGGGACTGTTGTGATTTCAAATGCACAAAAAATCATAAAATATTATAAAATTTAGATTTGAAATATTTCACAAAAATCCAAGCTCGGGAAGGTTAAATTACAAAAATACCCGTTATAAGGATATTTTGGTAATTTTGCCCTCTTCGGGTACAATGAAACTTTGTTTTTCAAAAAATCTCAAATTTAATTTTAAATCACATTGATTTCAGTTAGCTTTTGAATTTTTAGAATTGACCCAGGCTCTATCCACTGCAACCAAGTTTTGTGCAAATTTGACTTTATTTGACTAGATTTGACCTAAGTTGACTTTGAATTTCTGAATAGGTAAATTTATGAGCTCTTTATAGGTTTTAAATGGTTCTTCTGAATGGTATCGACCCATGTTTGCAAATGACCCATGGGTCAATCATGTTGAAAAATATTTCAGATAAAATTCGATGTCTATAGCTATCATTCTTTGCATACTTTTAAGGATCAGAAGTAATGCAAAGACATAGACGACAATTTTATTCAGATAATGCTTTCGAGTGAGAAAATCCTTATTTTTTTTATGTTTTTGTGTTTTTATTTTCTTGTTTATATAGCATCACAAGTTAGAAAATAAGGGACGATCGGGATCGGGATGACACCTCAAGTCAGAAAATGAAAAACGATCAAAACAACATTGCAAGTCAAAGAAAAAAAAGAACATGACTGGAATAACACTGCAAATCAAAAAATAAAAACGATCGAGATAAGTCAAAAAATAAAAAATGTGACAAGGACAACACCTCAAGTTAAAAAATAAATAATATAACCAGGATAACACCACAAGTGAAAAAATAAAGAACGACCAGAATGACACTGTAAGTCAAAAAATAAAGGATGACTAGGATAACATCGTATGTCAAAAAATAAAGAACGATTGGGACAACACCGTAAGTTAAGAAATAAATATAATCAGGACGACACCATAAGTCAGAGAATAAAGGAGACAAGAATGACACTGCAAGTTAAAAAAATAAAGAACGATCAGGACAATACCACAAGTCAAAAAATAAAGAATGGCCAGATTGACATCGTAAGTATAAAATAAAGAATAACCTGGACAATAGCACAAGTTAAAAAATAAAGATATGACAGGGACAGCACTACAAGTCAAAAAATAAAGAAAATGATCGGGACAACACCATATGTCAAAAAATAAAAAATATGACTGGAACAACATCGCAAGTCAAAAAATAAAGAATAACTGGGACAACACCGCAAGTTAAAAAGTAAAAAATGACCAGGATGACACCTCAAGTCAAAAAATAAAGAATGATCGGGACGACATCGCAAGTCAAAAAATAAAGAAATAAAAAATGACCGAGATGACACCACAATTCAAAAAATAAAGAACGACCAGAATGACACCGCAAGTCAAAAATTAAAGAATATGATAAGGACAAAATCGTAAGTCAAAAAATAAAAAATGATCAAGATAACACTATAAGTCAGAAAGTAAAGAAAGATTGGGATGACACCACAGGTCGAAAACTAAAAGATGACTAGGACAACACCACAAGTTGAAAAATAAAGAACAATTGGGATAACATTGCAAGTTAGAAAATAAAGAATGATCGGATAATATTAGAAGTCAAAAAATAAAGAACAACTGAGACAACACTGTAAGTGGAGAAACAAATATGATCGGGACAATACCACAAGTTAGAGAATAAAGGACGATTGGGATGACACTGCAAGTAAAAAAATAAATAACAATCGGGATAACTTCGCAAGTCAAAAAATAAAGAATGATCAGAATGACATCGTAAATCAAAGTGAAGAACGATCGAGATAACATTGAAAGCCAAAATATAATGAATATGACCAAGACAACACAGCAAATCAAAAAATAAAAAAAATGATCAAGACAACACCATAAGTAAAAAATAAAGAATAATCAAGACAACACTATAGGTTAGATAAAGTGACCACTAATTTGGATTTACGTGCCAACTAATCTAGGCTTATGTACCAACTAATCTACGCTTATATGCTACTAAACTGGGTTCATGTGTCAACTAAAATGGGCTTAAGACTTCATTTGTGCCAGGTAATCTGGCTTATATGCCAGCTATATTAGGCTCAAATTTCACTAATGCGAGATAATTTGGGCTTAACTTTCCTTTGTTGCCAACTAAACTAGGTTTGCATGCTTGGGATTTGGCAATTTCTGTTAGAAATGAAAAGTGAAAATTTTTTTTCAAATAGGTTGAATGGTTCTGTATATGGAGATTACTGCTTATTCAAAAGGTTTCAACACTTGAAAATAATAGAAGAGGCATATAATTTTCCATGCAAGCTCGCAAATGAAACATAAGCTATTCTAAAAACATGAATTCCTTGAAAATCAAACATATTCAACATTTTCCTTAGTCTCCAAATGTTATAAATTGATATATGTCAAGGTTAACTGTAAGGATTTAAGATTTTGAAAGGTTATCTGGAAATGGACAAAAGTTGAGATTTTTGAAATCAACTCATCTCAAACTTCTATGACTTTGATATTTCAGATCTTTCAATAAGGTTCGGCTTATCCTTGTTCAAAACTATCATATTTAGCATTAAGAGTAGCCTTCAAGGTTGCTCTAGATTGCCATGTTTAGAGTTTTCACCCTAGAGCCACTTTTATTTCTATTTTTTTCTTCCTTTTTTCTTTGATTTTTTTTACACACCATGCATTCAAAAAATTCAAACCTAATCCGAAAGAGGAAAATAATTTTTTCAAAAGGGTTTAATGGTCCAAATAAGAAATTATGCAATAATGGAGACTCAAATGATTCATGGTCATTTTTTCAAAAGAAATTCTTCAATTTTAAGCCTCCATGCTTGATCCAATATGAACTTTTCAAAGGTTATAATGTAGGTTAAGGTTCAAAGTTGTCAAAAAAAAAAGATAAAAAGGCCCAAAACAAGTATTTAAGGGTATTTACAACCAATGATCATTTTTCCATTCGAAGGATACACTCTAAGGTTTATTCCTTTTTGCTTTCCACCCATTCTTTTTTTTTTCCTTATTTTATTCTTCTTTTCTTTTCATTTCTCTTTTTTTTTCTTTGCTTTTGCATCCTTTCATTAAGTGGATACAAAACTTTTGTAAACTTTTATATTAAGCCTTTGCCCCAACTTACAAGATTCCATTTGGACATCCCTATTCTTAACCCTTAAATGTGTTTCTTTTTGCCCTTCAATGTGGAAGGTGATCCTTAATTAGGGTTTATTTTGAAAGAATTCAATCATGCTTAAAGAGGTAATAAGGGATAAATTTCTTCATTTGTAAAAGGATAATGAAAGATAACCATTTGTTATTTTAAGTATAAAAACTTAAATTGAAGAGCAGTTCCCTTTAGAAAAATGATCTTGAAGAAAAGTTTTCATTTCAACAAATTTTTTTTGTTTTAGCATTTTTTTACTTTGGGCTTTTTTCTTTGGAATTTATTCAAATTCTTAAGTGCATGATGTCGTAACCATTTTTCTTTTCTTTTCATTTTTCTCTTTTTCTCTTTTTTTTTCTTTTTTTCTTTTTCTTTTTTTGACATGCCCCCATAACTCATACCTAGATTTATTTTACTAGTAATGCACTTCATGAAAGATGCCCCATTTTAACAAACCACCCTTAACGAAAGTTATTATAAGAAAAAGGTCATGTGAATGAACGAGGAAAAACCCATGTGGAATAAACCCATTTAAGGTATTAAGTGATCTAAGTTACTCCACAAAAAAAAAACAAAAGGGTTGATCATGACTTATGTTGTTTAAAGGGCAATGAGGTTTTTCTTTTCTGATCAACATACCCCTAGGACACATGAGCTAGGCCAATTTTGGGATAAGAAGTTGAAAAGGTTGATAAATCTGAGGTCTTTATATAGGACTTGGTTGGCTTTGATTTCAAAAATTTTTGAAACTATAGCATAATATTGACACATCAAATTACCACATCTGAATTATTAAAAAAAATGTCATATTTACCTAATCTTATAGAAATCCAAATTTCTTTCTTTCTTTTTAAATTAGATGTTTCATTGTTCATTGCCTTGGAAAAAATATCACATTTTGATATCATAACATTATTAGGTGAAAGTAAGGTTCAAAAATTCAACTTTATAGCTTTTGAGGGGTCATGGCTATTAAATGGAATCATTTGAAAGGCTTAATAAAGAGAGTTAAGGTAATTGATAAATCTCTAATAGTGATCGCCAACTCATACGAGACTCAAAAAATTTTTTTTTTGTATTTTGTCTTTTTTCACTTTTTTTAGAGCACTTTATTTTATAACCTGGGGACTTAACTATGTAGGGCTTTATTCATATATAACATTTTCTCCCTTTTTAACAATTATAAGTCCAAAATTTAGTAGACATTGAAAATATCAAATGTTGATATAAATCTATGGAACACTTATGATGCACAAGATCTATTCATGTAATGTAAACACTCAAACATAACCAAAAAATTCACATTCCTAAGAATATTCTCGAGATGACACTTAAACTTGCAAACAAAGGTTTCCTATTTGATGATTCAATTTTAGCATTATTGACTCGCAACTCTTCTACTATCAATCATCAAAATCGCTAATCAATTCTTTAAATTTTATAGGATTTGCATCAACCAAAGCCTGAACTGTATCCTTAAAGATAGTACAATTTTCTATGGAATATCTTTCGACCTTATTATGAAACTCACACTTAACATTGGGATTATACCAGTTTGGGTACGAAGACTTTCTAGGTCTTATGGGAACAACAACGATCATATGATTCTTGACCAGTAAAGTGAAGAGCTTAGCCTAAGATATTGGAAGTGAATGATACATTTTAACTTTCTTTCTCTTATGGCTTTGTGAATGGCTTGGGTTAATCTTTTATTCTGTAAATGTTTATGGCGAAGGAACTAGAACACACATATAAAGTGATTGAGAAAAATCTTCGACTTGAAATGTCGGTTGGGAACAATATGATAACCATTGAAAATGAGCATTTATATGGTCTTTCTGTATCACGTGAAGGCTTCATTGGCTTTGCCTTTCAATAATTATTTCTTGTGCTTGTTTAACAAAAATATCCCCCATCATTTTATCATTAGCATTATAATTCTTCCCCTTTTTATCCTATTCATATTTCTACCCATAGCAAACAACAAACCTATAAACCTTGATGAAGTATTGCTAATCAACTTATCATAATAAAGAGAAAGAAGGGTATCCATAAACAAGGAATTATATTTCTTATTAGTAAGAGGTGGTCGTACTTGCAATGCCATCTCTTTCCATTTAACAGCATATTTAGCTCTCATTATGGCTCTTTTTCATATTTTGAAGAGTTAATTAGTCTGGAGCCAATTCCAATATATGCTGGTATTGCTTTAAGAATGCCCATGATAAATTCCTCAAAGTATGAAGTTGACTACTCTTCAGACTATAATACCAATTGGTAGTTGCCTCAGTCAAACTTTCTTGAAAAACATGAATAAACAGCTTTTTGTCACTAGCATACCCAATCATTTTGTGATAGTATTAAGCCAAATGTGTCTTAAGACATCAAATTCCATTATACTTTTCAGATGTAGGAACCTTAAACTTGGGCAGAATAACCACATCTGAACTAGTTGATATTCCTTTGCATTAAAAGATTCATCCTTAGCTTCAATAGCTTGAACTCATTCTTCCAAAAATTTGTACCTTTTCTGTTCATTTAGATTTCTTAACTCTTTCCTTATAGGTCCTAAGCTAGATCATTCAGGTTGGTCATTTTCCTAAGCATAGAGTCCCTTGATAATCTTCTCTATCTCTTCTTTCAAATCAAATATTCTCCTGATCCTTAGAAGAAATCGTAAGAATTATATTTGAAGAAATTCTCCATTTTAGAGCACACATGAATTGCATTATATAGATCCATAAATGGATGCATGGATGAATGAATGAATGAATGAATGCACAAATGACAAAGCTCTTTAGTGAAAATTATGAAATTTGGCAAAGGAGTGAGAATGAAAAACAAACCATTATTCACATATCTAAGTTCAACAGACAACATCAAATCAACATGAAAACATTTTTCAATCAGAAAAAATTCATAAACCAATCACTTGAAGACCCTCTTTAAACAAAAGCCCCATCAATGTTCATCATTTTGCCATTTCCTTCTCATTATTCCTAGATCTTTTAATCTTCTATTGTAGTTAGATCGAACCATTTCGCATCTATGAGTGACTACACCTTATGCTTGAACCCTCATACTTCTTAATGGAATGCTTCGTATTCCCACCATGGTATTCATATCTTGCATTTAGGTCAAAATTTTTTGGGTATGAAGGTTTTAAAGGCTTTAAAGGCACAAAGACAATAAGATGTCTCTCAAACAGATAATAAAATGGTTTTCCATATGAAATGGGGAGAGAATCTAACCTTTTTTTCTTGGGTAATTTTTAGGTAACAAGTTGACTAGGAATCCTAGGACTTGGTGATGGAGCAAAGGTTTGGACTTGAGCAATTGGCTGAACAGGTAGTTAGGGAATGGAAAGCTAAAGATTTTGGTTCAAATATAGACTTCTCAGAGATTGTATGAAGTTTTAAGGTCTGATCATTGATGTTTGGATAGGAGGCTGAAAACAATCATGTGAAGGATTTGAATGTAGGTTAGAGCTTGAAACAATTAGTGAAGGCTGCACAGAACTTGGTAACCCCATCTTGAAAATCAAATTATAGAGCTCAAACACTTGAATGGTCAAATCACTTATCCCTTTCATGATCTTGTCCAAACCTTCATTATTGTTCGAACCATTGAATAATTCAGCATGTTTTGAAAGTGTGCTAGGCCTAGCAGGAATTGGTTGATCATGACTCCATGAATTTATAGGACTCACTTGGGTTGAAATTGGTAAAGACTTTTAAGAAGTCATCAAAATAAATTTCTTGAGTCTATTCACGATCTTTATCAACTTAGCGAACTGTTTTGTCACCTCTCAAATGTCATGACCAAACTCCTCTTGATTTTATTCTAACGCACTAATTCGGGCCTCTAATTGATCTTCCATATTTTCAGTTTCTTATACCCACTAACAAAAATATTATCTCAAAGGTTTAATACCAACAATACTTATGCTATTATTTTTGCTGAATGAATGACACAATTCCTAATTTGCATGCAACATGCCTATAAAAGCTTGAATATGATAATGATGCAAAGATATATATAAAAATGGAATAACCCAAAAATATACAGACCAACTTAATGATGAATGGAATAACTAAATTCCAAAAAGAGAACAAACTTCTTACCTATCCTAAATTTTTTCTTTTGCCCTTTTTTTTACCTTTTTTTAATCTTTTTTTTTCGTAACTTTATTTGCACTATTATTACCCATAAACACAAACTGTATCAAAACGCCCCATATACCCTAATTTGGGTAATTTTTATGAAAGAAAAAAAAGAAAAAAAATAGCATAGCTTTGGACTTCTGAATAACTTTTTACAAAAGGTTAACACTATAATGACTCCATGAAAACTCTTTTTTTTCTTTTCTTCCTTTTTCTCTCTTTTCTTCTTTTTTTTTTTTTTTTTGGGTCTTGTTAATGACTGACCTAAAATAAATACTCCATCTTAAAATATATTCCTTGTGTAATGTAAGTAAAAAAATCAAAACATATATAAAAAAAATACTAAATAATTCAAAACAAATAAGTAATAGAAAAAATAGAGCAACCATACAACAAAATAATAGAATGCATATAGTGTCCTAACTTTTGATAATTTTCTAAAAGGTGGCATGGCTCTACCCTGGGCAAGCTTCCTATGGCTCTCAATATGCTGGGTTGGGATTTATTTATCTAAGGTTCCTAGACTATTCCTCACATCATCATCCGTTATAGACTAGTAAAGCTCCTCGATCCTTACCTATTGTAGGCTACTAACGAAAATGATTTGATCTAAGTGAAAGTATTTTGCCAACAAATGCATAGGTTATCACCTCATGAGAGCGTAACTATTTCACTTCCTTCTAAAAAGGATGAAGCTTGGCTTTAGAGCTCATATATGTAAGTGCATATAAAAAAGTGTGCAAAGTGACATATTAATTAAAATATCATGAATAAATCATACACACAAAATCAAAACAAAATAATAACTAACATACAAATTTTTTTATTTATTAACTTGTATATATATATTTAAAAAATAAAATAAAGGAAATTAAATTAAATATTAAATAAAATCAATTAAATCCAACAATTATTAAGAGCGCATAATTAAAATTTTTTGCTTGACTAAAAAATCCTTAGTGGAGTCACCAAGCTATTGTAACGTATCTATCTGGAGACTCAATCGCTAGATGTAAAATATTTAAAATTTGTGAAAAACAAGAAGAATCGCTACCAATCTTTTTTAAGGTATGATTGTCCACCTAAAAATTTTATCTTTTAATAAAACAATAAAACAAGTTTAAAATTTTATTAAAAAGATAATTTTGCTGTACAAAAATAGGATTGGGTTTGGGAGTCAATTACGTGTGGGAAAAGATTAGCACCCCCACAATACCCACAAAATTGATACGAATTAATTATGTGATATTTGTCATTTTGGACAAAAATGGTTTTCTATATGAAATTTAATTAATTCCTTTTGTTTGTAAAAGACAAAATTAGTTGAATAAATCTTTATTTGGAAATGTTATGAAAATCTTCAAATTAAAATAATACCTTTGAAGTCCCCGACATAAAGGTAGAATTTGAAGATAGTCTTTTCATTTAAGATTTATCATAATATTCTTTTTAAAAATAATAAAATAACATTATTTGTAAATGATAATTATTAATGACTCTCCAACATCTAGGTAGAGTATCAATCAATTATATTTTATGGAATGCTATTTTAATTTTATTTGTTCAAAACTAAAAATTTTGAGAAAACTTTTGATGTAAAAAAAAGGGAATATAATATAATTAATATTTAGCATCCATAACTAGAGAAAACAAATATATGTGCATCATAAATGAAGACATTAATTTAAAAGGATGAAACATATGCAAATGATGATCAACTACGAATTTAAGAATCGAGTTTTCAAATATAAAGAGACCACATGGACTCTCCAACATCTAAACAGAGTTTGGGTGTAAATTTTTATATTTAAAAACTTATCCCATTATTTTTTATTGTTGCATGGTTATAATTATGGTTCAAACAAAATGAAAATTTTTTAACTGTAGAAATGTATGAAAATTCTTAATGAAATAAAATTTCCTAAATACCCCAGTATTTAGGCAACATTCGAAAATATATTATTTCATAAAAAGTTCCCATGCAAATCCTTAAAAAACAAAGGGTTTTAGTTAGATTTGGGTTCAAATTTTAAGAATTTACAAACCTCTTTAAAAGTCTTCAACATCTAGGCAGACTTTTAGAGCAAGCTCATTTTTATAATTATTCTGAAAATTAATTAAAATTTTATATATTTTTAGCATAAAATTTCTTCTTATTATTGTTAGTAAAATCTTCAAAGTGCGAATAACAACAAAAATGCATAAAATATACTTAAGGAACATAAGCATATCAATTTATGCGCAAAGAGACTAGACACTCAAAATCCAATGTAATCCAAAAATAGACATGATTATAATGCTAAAAATCATTATGCAAAAGGATATTTAAAAATTCTTATACCTTAATTGTTTTATTATCCATCTTAGCATTATTATTATTATTATTATTATCATTATATATATATATATTTACAACATGTAGTAATCTTCATGCCAAGGGTATAAAATGAAATTTTCTGTACACTTATAAGTGGCTCATGTATGGATTGAAGAAAAAAAAGCATGCAAGCAATCTAACTAACAAAATAATGGTGGAACCATGCAAGACACGTGAAGTTTCCACTACATCAAAAAAACTAGGCAAACAAAACAATAGTGGGACCGTGCCTTGCATTTGATCCTATCATTACATAAAGAAGCTAGGCAAACAAGACCATGGTGGGATCATGGATTGCATTTGACTATTTCACTACATATGGGAGCTAGGCAAACAAGATAATGGTAAGACTATGCAGTACATGTGATACTTTCCCACATCTATAAATGATTCAAGCATTGAATGAAGAGATAAAATCATGCAAGAAAGCTAAGCAAGAAAAACAAATAAGAATAAGCAAGCTTTGAACTTTTATACAGACTATATGCCAAAAAGGCATAATAGGCATGGCAAGAGGAAAGCCTTAAACTTTTGACCAGATCGAAAATAACATAAAGGAATTTTCAACTTTCATACACAATTCCTATATAATATGATGAAATATATCTCATATACTGAAGCTAAAAACAAGAGTGCAGGTTTTATGATTTTCTAAATGAACTATATACAAAAAAGACAACGACATGATTGACAACCATTTTCTTCACCTCACATGGTAGAACATGAATATGAAATACCTTAACAGGTCAAGAGGACTCCCTCTTCTCAAGTCTTTCTAAAAAGTTCTATTTTTTTTTTTTAGTCTAAACTCTCTTTCTTCCTCTCATTTCTCTTCTCTATTATAGCTCCTCCCTTTTTTTTTTTCTTCCTTCTCTTTTGTTTCTTGATGTTACCTATCCTCCAAACCCTCATATTTTTTTGTGGTTTTTGGCTCTCCCCCATAAACACTAGAAAACTTCTTTTTTAAAGCCTCCTAGCCTTCATCCTCAAGGCTCCAAAGTTTTTTTTCCTTGCTCCACTAACCATGTCTCTTGTCATTTGTTGTAGGTGGCCATTCCTCCACTTTAGCCCATTAGCTTGTACCCCGCTGAATGTTCCCTGTACTGGCCCTTTTGTTTCAAAAAGAAAAAGCTTTGTTTCTTGATGAATATAGGCCCTTGGATCAAGTTATATCCAATGGTTCACATTATTCACTGCAAAAGTTGTATTTTTAGCTTCTAAACCCATGAAAAAAACCATTTTACTCTTAGTGCAAAGTTTTCAGTATTTAGGTCATTTTCTTAGAAATTAATATTCCTATGCTCATTTTTAGGATTTTAAAACACCAAAAATTATGAAATATTATGAAATTAAGATTTGAAAAGTTTTGTGAAAATCCGAGCTCGAAAAGATCAAATTACAAAAATACCTTTATAAAGGTATTTTGGTAATTTTACACTTTTCAAGGTACTGCTGTGATTTCAAATGCACCAAAAAATATGAAATATTATAAAAATGTGATCTGGAGAGTTTCATGACAATCTGAGCTTGGGAAAGCCAAATTACGAAATACCCCTATAAAGGTATTTTGGTAATTTCGTACTTCTTGGAGATTGTTGTTATTTCAAATGCACCAAAAATTATGAAATATTATAAAATTGAGATATGAAAAGTTTCATGAAAATCTGAGCTTGGGAAGGCCAAATTACGAAAATACATTTATAAGGGTATTTTGGTAATTTCACACTTATTGAGGGACTGTTGTTATTTCAAATGCACCAAAAATCATGAAATATTATAAAATTTAGCTCTAAAAAGTTTCATGAAAATTCAAGTTCAGAAAGGTCAAATTACTAAAATACATCTCATAAGAGTATTGTTGTAATTTTGCCCTTCCCGAGGTATAATGAAAATTTTAGTGTTTCAAAAAATCTCAAATTTAATTTTAAACCACATTGATTTCAATTAAATTTTGAATTTTCAAAATTGACCTGAGCTTGATCCATTTCGACAGTTTTTTGTAAATTTGACTTTATTTGACTGGATTTGACTTTGTTTGACTTTGAATTTTTTAATAAACAAATTTGTAAGCTTTTTATGGGTCTTAAATGGCTATTCTAAATGGTCTTAGCCTATGTTCATAAACGAATCTTGGGTCAATCATGTTGAAAAATATTTCGAACAAAATTTGGTGTCTACAATCCTAGATAAGAGAATGGTTAAGAAGGGTAACAAGGCTATCATCGAAGTGTTGGTAGAATGGACTAATTCCTTCCCAGAAGATGCCACTTGGAAGTTTGTTCGAGTTGCAACAAAAGTATCCTGCCTTAGATCCTTGAAGACAAGGATCTCTTTTATGGAGAGGTTATTGTTGCAGGCTTAGAAGATTGGACTACAGTTGGTTTATATTTTAGTTTTATTTACTATTAATACTAGACTTATTTTTACTAGACTTATTTTTATTCTTGTAAGGTCTATATTTAATAAAGCCCATTTTCTTACTATGTTATTACTATTTTGAGGGAAGAGAGAACTAATTGCACTAAAAGGGAAAATGGGTATCGTGTAAATCATGGAATGGAATAATCTTTTTCTCTCTCCTAAAATTATGTGTTCTTCTCTAAACTTCTTATTTGAGAGACTTTCTTGTTCTATATCCAAAACAAGCTGCATCAAACCATTTCATTCAAAACAAGAAAACAAAGTCAATAAGCAAACCAATTCGTCAAAAATGTACACAATAAGGCTTACAATTATAGGTGATGGGGTTTCAATAGTAGAAGGGAAAGATTGTTTGGTGTTTTTAAACTTGAGAGACCGGTTGAGGGTCTTGATGGGTTCATTGGCTGTTGAAGAATTGAGGGTTTAAGGCTTTGGAAATGGAGAAAAGAATGAATGTCATTAGAAGCCTATGGTGATGCAGTGGATATGAGAGTTACACGAGTTGAGTTAGGTATAAGGAAAATGTAGGGGGAGAGAAAATAAAAAATAGGGGTTAGAGGTTTCAAACTTAAAAGACTAACTTTTTTTTTCTTTTTTTCTTCATCGAAATTTATTATCGATAAAAAATTTCATCAATAATCCTTTAAAAAATATTATTGACCTATAACCTAATATAATTTCTTTTTTTGATCCTTTGTATAGTCAACCCTAGAGTCATACCATATAAAACTTAGTTCATTATTATTATTGTTGTTGATAATAAATATAAAATGATAATAATGATTTTAAAAGAAGATTTTAGAAATAAAAATAAAATAATATTCTTAGTAAAGAAAAATTTTGAACTTTATCTAAATGTTAGAGGAATCCCAATAATTATTTTTTTATAAAAAAAATATTTTTAATTTAAGAGATTATTATAAGAATTCTCTAGTAGATAAATTGTTTTTTTAAATTTCACCTAAATGTTAAGAAATTTAGTGAAAATTTTCAACATCAAAGATTTTTATTTTATTCTTAAAATTATGATTTATTTTCTTTTATTCTTGGACAAAGAGATTTTTTTTTTTTTTTAATTTTGGTTTACAGGTTTAAAAAGGAAAGGGATAACTGGGATTGAATCCATGCCTTCTTTAAGCTTATTAAATTATGTTTGGTATACAAGATTATGATAAGATAAAATAAAATGATATTGTTAATAGGCTTAAATTAAATAATATCATTATATCTCATTTTTTATGTCTATAAGGATTATGATAGAATAATTTATTTATTGGTTAAAATTATTTTTCTTAAAAGTTTATACAATTTAAATTATTGATAAAATTTTTAAGAGTATAATAGGACATATAAGTTTAATTGTATGGATTAAAAATATTCTTCTCCACTTTGAGAGGATTGAATCATCTTATACCAAAGGGATGATAATCTTCCTTGTAATCTTATCTCTTTTAATTAGATACAAACCAAATATAATATAAAATTATTATTATATTATACTATCCATTATCCTATAGGCCTCGAGAATGAAAGCAAAAAAAGAAGATTTTCTTATACTCAAAGAAATTAAAGAAATTAGTTTTAAATATTAAAATTAATATCATATTTATCAATATTAAGAAGATAATGCTTGATTAATGAGTATTGTTTTGAATTAATACTATGAGAATGCTAATACCTTTTATATGTGTAACCATGAATTAATAATTGTTAAGAGATAACATCTAACAAGACTAAAATATCCCAATATCTGCAATCCTTTCTCCCATTCTCATATTGCACTCTACTTTATAAAAAAAAAAAAATTATTCTTACAATTTAAAAAATAAATCAACGTTATAATGAAATGTTTCCTTGCAGAAGTATTTTTGTTAAAAAAACGATCCTTGTGTTTGTGTTTTCATTAACGAAATGATCCGAAAATGATCGAGTTAGTCGAGCGACGATTACCCTTTCCTAACCCACAGCTGCAAAATTTCTTTAGGCAAAATATACAAAAAAAAGTGTTCCGTTTTTCTCATTCTGTTCTGCTATTAGCAAGACAGTGAGATGTGCCTCCCTGCACGAAGATAGGCTTACTTTAAACATCAAAGTATAAGAGTCTGCTTCTTCTAAAGCAAATATGCATCATTGACCAACAGAACCTTGAAAATCTTTCTCTAGATTAAATAAAATCATATCCCACGGCAGCTTCTTGATGTCCCAATACAAAGCCGATTGCAGCAACAACTTAAATTTGCACCAGAAAAATCCTTAGTCAAATCAAATAAAGACACTAGAAAGCTTACTTGAATCAATTTCCAACCTCTTTTTATGGAAGATTCGTTCCTTAGCCCAAGAAAACAACATAAAGTTCAAAGTGTAATTCACAACAAGCAACATTATGATCTGATAGATTTTTCAATTCCATTTGCTAGAGATTATAACAGAGTATGATAAACTAGCTCCAGAAGAACGATGGATGAAAACAAAGGAACCTATCTCAGGAAGCCTCAGTGGCAGCTTGGGTCACTCCAAACTTCAGCAACAACTTACTCAGAGAATCAGGTGAGCAGACCTGGTAATTAACATTCCCAGAAGGTGTAAGGAAAACCTCAGCCAGTTCAAGCTTCTCTGAAGTAAGGCTAGTGCTGTCCATGGTTTTACTGAGCACCTTCAGTGCCAGTTGGACAGCTTCTTCCCTTGTGATATCATCCTTGTAATCTTGTTTTAACATTGACTGTGCCGCCTGGTTATTGGCACCAATAGCTGCAGCTTTCCATCCGCTGTAGTTTCCACTAGGATCACTCATGTAGAGTTGAAAACCATAATTTTTGTCCCATCCTGCAAAAAGAAATGAAACACCAAAGGGGCGGAGACCACCAAACTGTGTGTAACCCTGTTTCGTGTCACAAAGAGATTGAACTAACTGTTCAACAGGCATTGGCTCTTGGTAAGCATATGTGTATCGTTGTGCTTGCACCCTTGCAGTGTTAATAAGGATGTTTGCATCAGACATTATTCCCGCCACAGCACAAGCAACATGATCATCAATCTTGTACATCTTCTCCGTAGATGTAGAGGTTTGAAGAAGCTTGGAAGTAACTTTCTTTTCACCAACCAAGACAGCACCATCCTTTGACAATATTCCAATCGCAGTGCCAGCATTTCCAATGGCCTCCATTGCATACTCAACTTGGTAAAGACGACCTTCAGGGGAGAAGATTGTTGTGCGGCTATCATATCTCCGAGACATTTTTGTTATAGAGATAATTCGCTAAATACGGAAACGGAGAAAAAAGACCCTGTCAGACATCAGTGTTGACAGGAAATAGACAAAAAAACAAGCATGCCAGGAGCATAATAAAAGATGGGAAGGCAAGAAAAAGTGATTTAAAATAAATAAATAAACAAATGAATAATACATAAGGACAAAAAGCCAAGGTATTAAGTAATAGTGAAAATATTTTTATCCTTTTTATGCAGTCAAATACACTTTTATC
This sequence comes from Durio zibethinus, assembly GCF_047325235.1. Lineage (NCBI taxonomy): Eukaryota > Viridiplantae > Streptophyta > Magnoliopsida > Malvales > Malvaceae > Durio > Durio zibethinus. The sequence continues at coordinate 14,329,703 of NC_143171.1, forward strand.
ATGCTAATTTCTTTTTTTATACAGAGTTTACAAAGAAGATAAGACACTATATGCAGCAAAAACCACTAATGCAACATCCAGAATTCTATCTCAAGCATCAAGAATTCAAGAAGCATGTGATGAAAAGTGAAATGCATAAAGCATGTATATGATATGCTTGAATAACATCAAAGGGAGAGGAGAGAAACTCAATGATTTTAAATGCATATTACACAAAGAATATGCATATGCATTGCAACATAGGTGTGCGTGTGTATGCGCAACTAGGACCGACCTTATATTTATTATGATAAATTATCTCATGCACTGTAAGCGGAGTTTTTCGACTCAATAAGCAGAGCTAGTAGGGTGACACATATCCACTTAAGGTATATTTAAAATTAAAAAAAAAAAACCCTAATTAAAAAAGAAGCGAGACAAGTGGTAATCTCTTAACCTCGCTTGTGGAGTTAAAAATTCCACTGCCAGTGCATAAAAAATGAACTCTTTTATTATATATTCCTTCTTTTTCTTTTTTGTTAGTTTGAATATGATTGTTAATCCAACCCCACTCCCAAAAGAGTTAATGCCCAAAGGCACTTGAGCAGAGGCTTTGAACACCAGCACTTCCGAGTATCACCTCCTCATTCCAAATCAAAGAAACTGCAAGTAAACTCAATATATTTGAAACCTGAAATTTCACTCATCATCCTCGAGCACATTACTGTCAACCTATGAGTTAAAAAAAGAAAGTGTAAAGCAAGGCCTTTTATTCCTCACTAGTCCAAACTTTTGATTTTTAATTAAAATTTCAATAATTGCAAAATATTCCAGTCATAAAAAACTACCATGAAAACATTTTATAAAAATAAACGTTTAAAAATTTTGAAATACAAAATATAATTTATACATAATAAAGCTATAAAGATATAAGTACAAAGAAAAAAAAAAAAACTTATTGTAGTTTTGATCCTAATTGGAACTGAGGTAAATCATAGGTTGTGCCTTCTCTTAGGAATATAAAAGATGTCGGTCCAAATATTCGAAATGACATCTACTTTAACATCTTTTCAAGTATGATTAACGTAACTCCACATGCCAACACACAAAAAAAAAGACAGAAAATAGGAAACCCAATAACATAAAACTTAGTTTCTTTAGAATGTATGAGAATGCAAATCTAGCCATGACTCTCCCTCCCCAATGGTACAATTTTGGAGAAATTTTTCGGGGAATGAAGTTAGAACTTTTGTTATATTAGGATACAAAATGGATTTTATTCCCACAACTTTGGGCCAAACCAAAAGCCAACCTGTTCAATTTAACCCTTTAAAGAAATTATTAGTTTCTGTATACAAAAAATCTCTAGACTTCCTACTCTACTTTCAGCCCTCAGAAATAATTTGGTAGATGAAGTTATCTAATTTGGTTCAACTTGATGATAAATAAAAATGAATAAATACTCTACATATAGGGCTTTTGGACAAGGATGGGGAACCTCAAGTCATCAGTACAACATTCCAGGACCAGAATGGAGGTTTCTCCATCTTTGGTGGCGATAGGTAATATTTTTTCTCCACATGACAGCATTGTAAATGGTAAAATTGTAACCATCCCAGCTCAGGCCAATCTAAGAATTCGCATTTCAGCAATGACGCGCCTAACATTATAAAAGCTTTTCATCACTTGAGGTGTGAATTTGTTTTATAAATCTTAATTGTAACCTTCAGTGGTGAAATTAGGACCATTAGTGCCAAAAAAAGGTTGAATGAAAAAGCTTTTAATGTAGATTATATCTAAGCATGGAAAGGCTCATGAGTCCATAGGAAATGATTCATGGGAAGCAACCAACTATAACAATATGACTTACTTCTATTTGGACCTACTGTAGAAGTTTCTTTCTTTCGGTTTTTCTTTTTTCCCTAATTTCCCGCTTCATTTTGGAAAGACATCACTCCCTCTTCAGTACATTTGAAACCAATCTAGGCACACTATAACAACTTTCCCCAAGTGGAAGTGTCTAAGGGGATAAACTTAATATCATGAATGATGAGATTACATTTTTCCTTCTAAAATTTTCTCCTAAATTTTTGGTAGAAAATTTCTGTCAAATACAAGGGCATTGGGCATGTAGGATTTTGAAGAGCTTAGGATAAAAAAAAAAAAAATAAGGAAGGTGATTAGAATATATAATATAATCATATCTTATGTTTGGTATATGAAATTAAGATAGGATGATATCTATCCTACACCATGTTTGGTGTGTCAATATGAAAAAAATAAGGAAGGCAACTGGAATATATAACATAATCATATCTCATGTTTGATATATGAAATTAAGATAGGATGATTTTTATCCTACACCATGTTTAATATATCAATATGAAACGGTAGGATAGGATCTTTTTTTTTACCAGTCACAAAATTAAATTGATTTTACCCATAAAAATAGTTTATTGGATTAAAAATAATATGCTGGATAAAATGTAACCAATGTTGGGGTAAAGGAAAGAAGAAAAAGAAAAGGAGGAAAAGCAAGAAAAAATTTTTTTTTCTTAGGATGAAAAATAAACCTCCCCTTTTTGAAACGATTGACTCATGCCATATGAGGATGGCTTCCCCTATCTGCAATCCAACGCTCCTTTTTATGTGCAAACACAACATATAATTGATACTTATTATCGTTCCCTACCCATCATCTTGCACACAAAAACACCCAAAGAGCATTTGGATGGGGAATTTTAAAATTTTGAAGAAATTTGATAAAATGCATCATTTCAAAACATTTGTCATTTATTTTGTTTGGACAAATATTTCTTAGAAGAAAATTTAGGATGATGGAATTTTATGAGATAAAAAAATAGTTGTGAAAGAAGATTAATGATATTAAAAGTAAAAAAAGACGTATATATAATATGCAATATGTGTATCATTAGATTTGTAAAAATATATAGATCAGGGATTTAAATAACGATCGCGATCACATTGCGTTTATCGCATTTTCGAACATAATGAAGACAATTACGATCATCGTGGTCGTGATTTTTTTTAAAATTTTGTAATATTTTTTATGAAATGTAATAATTATAATTATAATCATAAAAATATGATTTTCAAAGTAATTTATGATACTCTATGTTTTTTATTTTCTAAAAGAATTATTCACAATTTTATTTAAATTATAATAAAAAATTCATATTTGGTTTAGTAGCAAATTATAAACTTCCCTCAATCCCTCTTAACTAGATTTTCTCTAAAAGAATTTCAAAATCTAAAAATTTTCAAATTTATATTTTAATAAAATTAATTACTAAATTAAAACAAAAAAAAACCTACCCCTCCTCCCCATGAACCAAATACCCTCAAAACCCATTCCACTCGCACAATCCCAACCCCAAATTTCCCTGAATCGTGAATCCCACCCAATTCCTAAATTCCCTCCTCAAGTCTTCTTCATGACCTCTCTTAAGTCAACAACCCAACCTTGCTCAAGTCTTCTTCCTCCCCTCAATTTCTTTGCATCTCTCACTCTCTCTCCCATCTCCCTCTTGCCTACTCCAACCTCCATTCACCAGCTATTCGCGTCTCCCTCTTCTTCCAATCTATCTACTCTCTCACGGCTTACTCCATAAAACCTAGTCCCAAGTCGACCTCTTAAGTCCCAACTCTCTCTCCCACACCCATCAACTCTCGTCACTATCACAGCATACAGAGTACAACCTCAACCTTGGCCTCGTCTCTCTCAAATTCTTGGCTGTTGAAGTTTTGAGTTTTCTTTTTTAACTTGAATTGGTGATGGGAAAACGAGGATAACGACTACAACGGACCGTTATTGCGGCTATTCCTCATTACACCGTTTTCTAACGGCCATTACGTACCATTTTGAGTGTAATTGAATTTCACAATCGCATTTACCTTGATAGCGGTAGCGGCTAGTGGTGCTATCGCGATTTCATGACCGTTATTCCTCTGTAGAAGCGCTATTCAATTCCCTAATATAGATATTATCAATAATATAAAAATAAAAATATTTATTAAAGTTAAATAAAATTATATTTTGTTTTTTGAGTTTTGTATTTCATAGTGAGCCAATTGGGTAAAAGGAGGAGATTTGGAAGAATTTTGAAAAACCACCTGTTTAGGTGGGATTTCAAGAGGGAATTTGTGGTGATCGTCAAATCCTCTCTTGAAATTCCTCCTAAATTTTCAAATTCTCTTTTATTTTTACCTAAACAAGCAAATTCATTTTTGCACTTTAGGAAACTTTGATTGAAATGAAATCCCTCCTCCAAATACACCTATGTGGATGATATTACACAACAATGAATGAAAATCTGCGAAAGGAAAGCACGGAAACTAGTGCTTTGGTTTGGTTTGGTTATCAAGGGGAATAAAATTAAACAGAAATCAGTGAGGGTCTGAAAATTCAAACTGAATACCAACAGTAACTCCAGAAAAACAAAGCTCAACCAAACTAGTTTAGCACCAAACACATCCTAAGTGGATGATATTGCACAATCATGAATGAAATCTATTAGAAGGAGAGTATGGAAATTTGTTTGCTTTGGTTATCAAGGGAAATAAAATTAAACAGATATCAGTGAGCTTCTGAAATTTCAAACTGAACACCAAAAGAATCTCTTCAAAACTAAAGCCAAACAAGCATAATGTTCTAGTTTGGATTCTCAATTTCAACTTTCAATAATCAAGAGAAATTTGCCCACCAAAATAAAATATTAGAAAAGAGAAGAGCTGCTAACTGAATTTGCATAAAAAAGAAAAAAAAAAGAGAGAGAGAAACAGAAGAGACTAAATAATATCTTTAAGCCTTTAATCTAGGTTTTTTTTTTTTTTTTTTTTTTTTTTTACAGGAGAAAATATAATATGTTTTACTTTTTTAGACAAAAAAATGGAGAGTGAGAGGCGGTCGGAATGCAGTGTGACCAAGAAGAAAACATAGTATAATCTTTTGAAAGTTAATATCCACACTTGGAGGATCTGACTCCCTCCCCATACATAAAATGTCTATTGCTTTTAGTTACATTATGATAGTAATATTTAGTCCAAGGACCATCACAACTACGCAAAGTCAACCTAAAATATAGGTAACATTGTTGTTTTAATATCTGATGCAAAAGAGCATCTAATATAACAAATTGCCCTTACGATCAATTGACCTTGGATACATGTTTGCAAAACAAAATTTTTGCAATTCCTTAATTATCGTGCCATAATGAATTTTTTTTGAGTCTATATACTATCAAAACAAATCGATGGCCCTCCCTATCCATTTTCACATTATTATTCACATTATAAACATGAAAGAAGATCATTTATATTCCAAACCACAACTTTAGCTTTGCTCAAAGTGTGTAACCAACCCAACTCTATAGGCTACAATCGAATCAAGAGTGGCCATACCTTTTTCTAAAAAATGAAAATATGAAATTACTGAAACACTGGAAAGCAATCAAGGGTGGTAAAATCTTAAAAAAAAAAAAAAAAGAAAGAGAGAGAGAGAAAAAAAAAAAGAAACAATGCTGTAAAAGTTACAAGCTTGTTTCAGTATCACATCAGCTAAAGAAAAACTCACAACTCTACTCCTCCCAAGGAACTTGAAAGCTTGCAAGAAGAACCCAAAATATTCCTAATCCAGTAGCATACTAGAAAATCCTAATTAATTATCTTAACTAATCTTAATCTCTCTCGTCTCCTCCAATTTTTTCCCTCATTCTTTAATTAAACTCATTAATTATCTCTAAATTAAACGTTAGAATAAATCTGATGCAGGAACCAGGAAGCTTCCCAGCATGTATTGGGTCACAAATTTAATGAGTTTAAACCCGATTTTAAGTAGAAAGCTGCCATGGATATAAAGAAATGTAAAACCTTCTCGAAATTTCAAAGAGATTCAAGCTTCCACCATAGATACAGGCGAATCAATAAGATGGATGAAGCAATCAAACAAAGTGAAGAATAAACAAAGATTAATGAGATAGGGAAACTCACCTCTTTAAGGCTTTCGGCTTTCCCCCAATGTAAATCAAGAGAGAGAAGAAAGTTGAGAGACAAATCTCTTCTTAAAATTGAAAGCCCCGTGAGACTTGAGAGTTTATTTCGAGGAGACTTGGGCAAAGGGCAAGCGACTCCGCAACGGTACAGGTAGGCAACCCCGAAAATGTTACGTTATTAGGGCTGACTCTGTCCTGTCCAGCCCGAAGATATTATTTTATTAGTGAATAATGAATATTTTTTAAATTTTAATCTAAATTATTCTTAACTTATGTTTTTTAGTTTTTAAGGGTAGAACCTTGCAACAAGAGAGAAGGAAAAGGTAAGGGGCGAAATCCAACTTATGTTTTTTTAAAATTTTTTTGATCACTAATTTAAGAAGTTAAAGATTAAATTATTTTTAATATTTAAATATCAATAATGATGTCAAAACATTTGTAATATTTTATTGATAAATATTATGTAAACTAACGAGCTCCACCATAAAAATCTTTATGTAATAGTTAGAGATGTTCATAAATTGAGTTGTTTTTTATTGTCATTTTTATATTAAATTGACGTTGATTGATCATTTAAAATTCTTGCTTAAAGTTAGTTTAATTGACCTTTAAACAAGTTTTATTTTAAATATTTATTCAAAATTTTGCTTAGCTCATCATTAAAATCATTCACACCAATTTAATTTAAATTTATAATAAAATAATAAAAAATTTTACAATAACCTTTTAAATATATCTTAAAGTTAAATTTAAATAAAATTTAATTATGTAATAATATAATATTTTTAGACGTCAAGTTTGGACTTTAAAAATTTTATCTAGAATCTAACTAGTGGATAAGTCTAGCAACAAAATTTTCCCCAAATTTATTTGCTTTTAAAATTTGTTGGGAATTGAAGATATAAGATCAAAGTATAAAGTAGCTCTCATAACATATATTTTAATCACTAAATTTAAAAATAAGGAGTTGTTATTATTTTTTTTTGTTTAAATGTGATTAATCATCAATTTTATTTTTTGATTTGTAAACTCAAGATTGAGTTTGGGATATAAAGAAAGTTATAGTATCCCACGATGCCCATTCGACATCGATACTAATTGATTTTGCATTATCCATTAAACCTAATAAATTTTTTAAAAATATTTTAAAAATAATTTAATATTAAAAATTATTATTAAAATATAATAATATTTTAATAAAAATTTTATAATATTTTTTCACTCAAGAGTATTCTAAATATCTATTGTTACTCTTTAAGAGACTCCATTGTAGATTTAAAAAAGATTTTTTAAAATCTTTGATATTGAAAAATTTTCTTAGTACTCTAATATTTTAATAACATTTAGGAAATGATACCTCACCTAGAGATTTACATAGAAATTGCTATTGCAAGTTTCTAGTAATTTTATTATTGGAAAGTTCAAAACAAAAATTTTTATTTTTTAGTTTTAGAAAATTTTGATATTTTAACTTTTCCTAAAAAATTTTGAAAATTTATTATAAATTTATTATAAAGAGTTAATACTTTAACTTTTTAAAAATATTTTATTTTATTTTATTTTATTTTTTAAAAAATTAGAAATATTGATATTTTAACTTTTTCTTTTGTAATATTTTTTAAAACAATTTTTTTTATTAATTTTTATTTCCAAATAATATAAAAATGATCTTTCAATTTTTTCCTAAATATTTTCCACATTTATTTTAAATAAATTTTAAACTAAGATATTTTATTTTCTATACAAATTTTTAAAATATTTCTAAAGCCATATCAAAACTCATTCAAAAATACAATAAATAATCATAAAAATAAAAAAAATAAAAATATACAAAAATTGAATTAAAAAAATGAAAGGAAACAAATATGAAAAAAAATTGAAAAAGCCCCTAATTAGTTTTGATCAACAGTTCAATCAATGGTTTGGTTCGACTTTAGGTGGCTTAGATTGGTTTAGCCCGATTTAGCTCAAAGGAAGGCTTAGAGCCCAGTCGGGTGTGCATATCTCAAGTCGAATCTAGGTCCACAAGTGGTCACCTAATATTTTTTTTAGACAATAAAAGCCATCTTTTTTTTTTACTTCATTTTTCTCTTCCCCATTTTCTACATTCTTTTTCTTTCTAATCTTTTAAACTCTCAAAGAATTGGCTATCTCTAACTAAATTTTGACACCAGCCACTTGCCAAATCAGAGCATGTCATCACTGGTCATTATTTTTTGATGTTAATTCATGCCCGAAATATACAAAAAAAATTTCTCTTACCTCCATTTTCCTATTTTCCTAGTTAGTTTTCTCAAAATCTAGCTCAAACTCCTCAGATCTAGGCTTAAAACTTGGGCCAAAATAGCTAAAATATCCACCTTCGTCACTTCGATGGCCACTGGTTCATAATATGTTCTTCCCTAGTCCTAGCCTTCCTCCCCTTCAAAAATCAAGGTAAAAAAAATTTCAAACCTTGTCAAAACTAAAACTTCCTCATTCTCTTGCTTTGTTATTTTTTTGGTTTTCGGTATTGGTTTTTGTTTTTTGTTGTTGGTTCCCCGCCTAGGATATGGATAGCTTTATATTTTAAGGTTTTTTTTTATTGTGTTTTTAGGTGCTTGATGGCTTTCGAGTCTAAATTACTTGGATTCGAGATGGGTGTTGGATTCGATGATGATGGGTTATGGTTGGGTAATAGTGAAGATTGGTGAGTTAGCCTATTGATGATGGTAGCTCAAACTCCCTACATCTAGGCTTAAAATTCATGCCCCAAAATACTCAAAATATCTACCTCTTCCATTTTGATGGCCGCTGATAGCACTAAAATATATAAACATTTACAAGTTCAATTTGGTTGAAAATTTGTTAAATTTGCTTGAATTTGGTACTTTTTATATGCATTTTCTTGATCTTTAGGTTTTTCTACTTGAAACATAATTTACATACAAAACCATGCAATAGTCCATGCAAGATGTTATTCGGCCATGCAATAACCCATTTAGTATAATCCATTTGGTATATGTTTCCTAAATTCTAGTTGAAGTTGGAATTGTAATGGCACTTAACTCTTACATATGGTTGGTTTTCCCACATCTAAGAGAACTTCTACATGCATGTGATATCTGAAGACTTTTATGCGAGGAATGACTGCTAGATGCATTTAGCCAAGAGAGTTTTGATTGCACAATGACTTTTTGATCACCATTAAAGAGTTATATTAAAAAAAATGACTCTTTTGATCTTTTATTCTTAAAAAGTTAAATATGAAACAAACACATGGTCTTGATAAACCATGTTCAGCTAAAACATTTTAAAAGAATTCAAGATCAATCATGCTACACAAATAAACATCAAAGATTGAATGCAAAAAGCATATTCAGCCAAGGCATTCTAAGAAGCATGAAACCATGTTTGGCCAAACATTATTGGATCAAGATAACGTCTATATTTTAGAGTTTAGATAAAATGTAGGTTGTATTCTTTATCCTTACCCCATAGCCAAACCCTCTATTATAAATAAGAAAGCTCTCTCTTGTAGTCCACATCCCACTTTACACCATTCTTCTTTTCTATTTTATTTAGTTTCATAGTTTTCTTTGTATTAGGCTAAGGTGACAAATTAGCCATTACAAAAGCTTTTGTTTTCTAAATTCTTTTTTTACAAGCATTCTTTATTTTGAAGCTTTCTTGTTTTACTTTCGGTTTTCACAATCTTGTTCTAAGTTTTGATTATTCAAGTTTCAAGCAATCTTTCTTTTACTATAGTATTTGACAATCTCCATTCTTTTATACAAGCTTTCAATTTATGCAAGATTCATTCAATCATTGTTTTTTTTTTTTTTAAAGTTTTTACAAGTTTCAGCAACCATAAATCTTTCTTTCTTTCAAGTTTCAATCTTTGATTCTTTAGATCTAGTTTATTTGGCCTTAATCCAAAATTCCTAGTGATTGTTCGATATTGAGATCTTGGCCTATATTAGTGATTTTTATTTGTTCTTGATTTATCATTCTTATAATCAATTCAATCTTTTATTTGTTTAAATATACGACTTGTGGTAGTTATCTCCTTTGAATCCACCTAACAAATCAATTCTATAATCCTTGTAGGATGCTATTCTATTTCATCACTATATTACTTGATTATGATCTATGCACTTATAGGCATTATAAAAAAAAAGCAATTAAGTTTTTGATGCTGTTGCCAAGTATTACTCCCTTGTAATCTAAACATTTTACTTTTATTTGCTTAAAATTGTTTTGATCTTTTCTTTATTTGTATACGTTGATCTAGAAATGCTGAACTAGCTCTACTTGAAAACAAAATTAAAAGAACTTTTAGACATTTGAGAAAAGAGCAAACAACACCACCAACTCTAATTCCAATGGTGAATGCAAACAATGAAGGTTATAAAACGTTAAGGATTATGCTATCCCTAATGTTAATGGTTTTTAGCCATCCATAAGAATGCCAGCCATACAAGCAAACAACTTCAAAATAAAGCATTCTATTATTTAAATGACCCAAACTTTTGTACAATTGGGAGGATTACCAAGCGATGATCCAAATCTTCACTTATCTAATTTTCTTGAATTATATGATACTTTTAAATAAAATGGTATTTTAGATGATGCTATTGGACTAAGACTTTTTTCTTTTTCTCTCAAGGACAAGGCAAAGAGTAGGTTATCTTTTTTACCATTTGAATCAATCATAACTTGGGATGATTTGGTATAAAAATTCTTCGTTAAGTTCTTCTCACCTACCAAGATTACCAAGCTAAGGAATGAAATAACTACTTTTATATAGTTTGATGGTAAAAACCTTTATAACACATGGAACAGCTATTATGTAAGTATCTACATCATGGTCTCCCTCAATGGTTGCAAATTCAAATATTTTACAGTGGTTTCACACCATTTATGAAGACTACATTATATGGCTACTGAAGAAGCCATTATGAGCAATGCTACTAAGGAAGCACATAAACTAATTGAAGAGATGACAGTCAACAACTACTAATAAGGCATGAAATGTAAGGTACATAAAAAAAATTATTGGTGTGTCTGAACTTGATATTTTTACTTCCATTAATTTACAACTAGCCAATTTAACCAAAAAAAAATTAAAGCCCTAGGAACCCCATCCCAAACCACCCCATTCATATTATATAAAACCCTTTTGTCTCTTTTGAAATTTGTGATAGATCTCATGCTATTGAAAAGTGTCAATTTAGAATAGAAACGGTCCAATATGGCCAATAGTTTGAGCTTGCTTATAACACCTATAGCCATACCTATAACCCAAGCTAGAGAAACCACCCTAACTTTTCTTAGGACCATTTTAATCATTAACCTACTAACCAAAACATAAACTTTTTCCCATAACCATATAAACACCCTAAGAAAAGAAAACTAGTTTTAAAGAAATGTTAACCCATTTGATGCAAGCCAATAATGCAACCCTTGAAAGCTAAGCTACATCAATTAAAAACCTCAAAAAACAAATAGGTCAAGTAGGTCAGGCCATAGCCAACCAACCTTTAGGAACCTTGTCTAGTAATACAGAGTTAAACCCTAATAAGCAAAGTAAAGAAGATGCAATACTGTGTATTCTTATGGTAAAAAAAATATTTATTATTCTAATGGTGATGATGATAATGATATTATAGATGAGCCAGTGGTGGTAAATTTACCCAATTTTGTAAAGCAGCCTAAGGTAGATTTTATTAGGAAGGATAATGTGATGTAGGTTAAGGAGTTATTGAAGTACAAAAAGAAATCTTGATAGCTTTGATCAAATGGTTTTAAAAGCTCTTGAAAACATTTAGCCAACTGATGAGATGGGTGAAAATTTTAAGATTGAAAAAGATTTCAAGAAGTATATTCAAGAGGAGGACCCTAAAAAATAAATTAAGAATTCAACTAAGAAAAATGAAATATTAAGACAAATTGGAAGAGCACTCCTTAAGAGTGTACAACTTGAGGAAGAAGAGGAGAAGGTGTAAGAAAAAGAAACTTAAGCAGTGAAAAGGATGAGAATGACTCCAATGATGTTGACCCAAAGGCAAACCTTTGAAATAGCACCACCAAATTCAATACTAAGAGAGCTACTTAAAGAGTTGAAAAAGGTAATATTTATTAATGACTGTAGTCCTACACTTTGATAGTTTCTTCCAAATAAGCAAAAAAATCTATGGAGTTTCTTTATCCCTCGTAAAATTCATCATTTAAAATTTGATGAAACTTTTGGTGATCTTAGGTCCAGTATTAATCTTATGTCTATGATTGTTTTATGCAACTAGGATGTAGCATATTTAAACCTCTAACATTTAGCATTAAATTTGCTGACAAATCTGCTAAAAAACCACAAGAAATGTAGAAGAATATTCTGGTAAAAGTTAGTAATATGCCTTTTTTATGAATTTTGTTATTTAGATATGAAGGATAATAAAACCCCTTTACTTTTAGGTAGACCTTTCCTTTAACATCTAAGGCCTTAATTGATGTATATAATTGTGAGCATACTTTGAGATTTAAAGACGAAAGAATCCAATTTATAACTAAGGATATGGTGTCCTTAGAAACGACGAAGAAGTGCAAGTAGTAGCTAAAGTTAAAAAAAATGAAAAACCTAATGTTAAAGAGTCGAATTTAATCTTTCAATGCCATCCAACCAGCCTACAATACACCTATCTTTGCAAGTCCAAAACTGAAACCACCAGCCCTAAGCCTAATTTTCCCACCGTAAATCCAAGTCCAACATATGTTATACCTATAAAGGGAGTTAGTACACCTCCTAAAACTAGTTTAGCCTATGTCATACCTCAAAAGTGAATGCAACAAGGAAAAATCCCTTTTAAAGGAATAGGGTAATTTTAGAATTTAGGTATGGTCAAGCTTGACCAAAACAAATGCTACTTGGGAGGCAACCTAAGTTTTACATTATTATTTATTTAGATACATTTGTTTTCTTTGTTTTTGTTTAGGACAAGTATGCTTTGATTTTGTTTGTTTGAAGTGTTTTTGTAAGGATGAAAGCGATGCAAGCTGATGCCTCATGAAGAATTCAAGATTTGGCTTTAAAGCAAAGTTTGGGGATTATTTCTTTTCCTTAGTTTTTAATAGTTTTGTTTGAAGTATTGCTTAGTGTAATTGTGGGGGAAAAGAATGCTTTTAAACTAAACTTGTTTACAAAATTTTTACCCCAAGTAATTTGTTTTCAAACCAAATTGGCATGCTATAGTTTTATTATACAAGCTTAGTTAATTTTTCATGAATTGTTCAAGGTTGACTTAAGTATGATATGAGGAGAAGTATAATGTAGTGAAGCATGAAATGAGTTCTTAAGTAAGAATTTTAGTTGAGTATGACTTTTATGTTTTATGTTTTTAGTCTTGATCTATGAAATTGTACATCAATTTCTGTGATGGGATATGTAATGTATTAAGTTACATAAAGATCTAGAGAATGAATATGACTTTAGAATTTACCTATTCAATTCTCGAGATGAAATTCTAAATTGTACTTGATTTAAGAGATGATCTAGGCATTCTTTGGATAGTTTGAACCTTTTTCAAGCCTACCTTTAATAATACATCCCTAGTACCTTATATTTTGAGCCTTTAAATATGTATATATATCCTTTTATTTGTTATTATTTAGCCACATAAATAAGCCAATGACTTTTCTTTGAAATTATCCTTCTTATTGTTTATACCCAACCTAATGTTGCTTATATAATTGTTTTGGACAAATTAAGAGAACAAATCTTCATATTTGGGAGAAAGGGAGCAACAAGGAAATTAAAAAAAATTTAAAAAAAAGATCAAAAATAAAGATGCCTCAAAGTGGAAAGTCTCAAAAGTTCTCAAATTTTGAATCTTTGGTCTAATAAATAAAAAAAGTAAGCAAAAGGGTTTATAAGCCTAAAATTTTCTTTTTCCTACATTGACCTAAGCCTTACATTACAAGCCTAAAAAACCTTTTAATCTTAAGTCAAGTACGCAAGTCTAACATTAGTGAAGAGAGAAGAGGAAAACAAACCTATGAAGCATATTCTATCTTTCAATTGATATGTGATGGCATATGTTGCATTCTATTTACTTAAATTATATGTATGGATTAGAGATGAATTAAGTTCATATTATATGTATGGATTAGAGATGTATTAAGTTCATATGCATAGAAATTGTATGATATGGAAAGCTTACTTTTTTAACGAGTTTCTTGTTAGCTATGTTTGTAAATATCTTTATATTATGCTATAGTACATGATTGAGAATTTATGTAACTTAAACTTAAAATTTCTACGCATGACCATTGATTATGAGTATTATTTATTTGAGAGATTTGCTTGAGGACAAGCAAAGATTTAAGTGTAGGGGTGTGATAGCACTAAGATATATAGAGATTTACAAGTTCAATTTGGTTGAAAATTTTTTAAATTTGCTTGAATTTGGTACCTTTTATGTTTTTTTCTTGATCTTTAGGTTTTTCTAGTAAGAACATGATCTACATGAAAAACCATGCATGAGTTTATGCAAGATAATATTCGGCCATGCAAGAACCCATTTGCTAAATCCATTTTGTATATGGTTTCCTAAATTTTACTTGAAGTAGGAATCCTAATGGCACCTAACTTGTATATATAATCAGTTTTCCCACATCGAAGAGAACTTCTACATGCATGTGATAGTTGAAGACTTTTATTCAAGAAAAGACTCTTAGATGCATTTAACCAAGAAAGTTTTGATTGCATAATGACTCTTTGATCACATTGAAGAGTTATATTAAAAAAAAGACTCTTTTGATCATTTCTTTTTACGAATTTAAATGTAAAGCAAACATATGGTCTTGATAAACCATGTTTAGTCGAAACTCTTTAAAAGAATGCAAGATCAATCATGCTACACACATGAACGTCCAAGATTGAATACAAGAAGCATATTTGGCCAAGGCATTCCAAAAAGCATGAAACCATGTTTGGTCAAATACTATTAGATTAAGATAACTTTTATTTTTTAGAGTTTAGATAAAATGTAACTTGTATTCTTTATCTTTACCCCATAACCGAACCCTCTATTATAAATAAAGAGGTTTTCTCTTGTATTCCACATCCTACTTTAATTATTCCTTTTCTCTATTTTTTTTAATTTCTTAGTTTTCTTTGTTTTAGGTTAACCATTACAAAAGCTTTTGTTTTCCAAATTCTTTCTTTACAAGCATTCTTTATTTTAAAGCTTTCTTATTTTCAGTTTACAAACTTTAAAGCTTTCTTACTTTCAGCTTTCGCAAACTTGTTCTAAATTTTGATTATTCAAGTTTCAAGCAATCTTTCTTTTAATATAGTAGTCGGTAATCTCCATTCTTTTATACAAGCTTTCGGTTTACGCAAGATTTATTCAATCATTTTTTTCTTATGTTTTTATAAGTTTCAAGAATCACAAATCTTTCTTTCTTTTCAAGTTTCAATCTTTGAATCTTTAGATATAGTTTAGTTGGCCTTAATCCAAGATTTTTAATGACAATTGGATATTAAGATCTTGGCCTATATTAGTGTTCTTTATATGTTCTTGATTTATCATTCTTGCAATCAATTCAATCTTTTATTAGTTTAGATTAAGGCTTGTGGTAGTTATCACCATTGATACTTAAATCGACCTAACAATTCAATTCTATGATCCTTGTAGGATGATACTCTATTTCATCACTTTATTACTTTATTACGATTCTACACTTGTAAGTATTATAAAAAAAAAAAGCAATCAAGTTTTTGGTGCTGTTGTTAAGGATTATAGCAATATTCGAGTCAATATCAATAAGGATTTTCTACTATTTTGTAATATAAACATTTACTTTTATTTGCTTTAAACTATTTTGATCTTTTCTTTGTTTGTGTACATAGATCTAGAAATGTTGACCTAGCTCCACTTGACTACGAAATCTAAAGAACTCTTAGACATTTGAAAAGAAAGCAAATGACACCACCAACTCTAACTCCAATGGCAAATACAAATAATGAAGGTCATAGAATGTTAAGGGATTATGCTGGTTTTCAACCATCGATAAGAAGGAAGGCCATACAAGTAAACAATTGTTAAATAAAGCCTTATATTATTCAAATGGTCCAAACTTTTGTACAATTTAAAGGGTTACAAAGCGATGATCTAAAATTTCAATTATCTAATTTTCTTGAATTATGTGATAATTTTAAATATAATAATGTTTTAGATGATGTTATTAAACTAAGATTTTTTCCTTTTTCTATTAAGGACAAAACAAAAGTTGGTTATCTTCTTTATCATCTGGATTAATTATAACTTGGGATGATTTGCTATAAAAGTTTCTTGCTTAGTTCTTTCTTCTACCATGACCACCAAGCTAAGGAACGAAATAACTGTTTTTATGTAATTTGATGGTGAAAACCTTTATGACGCATGAGAGAGATTCAAGGTGCTATTATGTAAGTGCCCACATGATAGTCTCCTTCAATGATTGCAAATTAAAATATTTTACAATAGTCTCACACTATCCATAAGAAATACATTAGATTCGATTGTTAGAAAAGCCATTATAAGCGAGATTGCTGAGAAAGCACGTGAACTTATTGAAAAGATGACAACCGACAACTACTAATGAGGTATGGAATGTAAGGTACACAACTAGCCAATTTAACTAAAAAGGTTGAAGCCCTAGGAACCCCATCCTAAACTATCTATGTTCATGTTATACAAAACCTTTTTGTTTTTTGTGAAATTTGGGATGGACCTCATGCTACTGAAAAGTGTCAATTTAGGATATAAATGGTATAATATGCACAATAGTCCAAGCTTGCTTACAACCTCTATAGCAATACCTATAACCTAGGCTACAGAAACCACTTTAACTTTTCTTGGGACTAACCCAACCATCAAGCTAGCAACCAAAACACAAAACTTTGCCCACAACCATATAAGCCACCCTAAGAAAAGAAAACTAGTTTCAAATAAATGTTGAACCACTTGATGCAAACTAATAATGCAACCATTAAAAGCTAAGCTATCTCAATTAATAACCTCGAAAACCAAATAAGTTAACTAGCTCAAGCAATAACCAACCGACCCTTAGGAACCTTGCCTAGTAATACTGAGTCAAACCCTAAGAAACAAGGTAAGAAAGCATGTAATGCCGTGTATTTCTATGGTGAGGGTGATCTCTATTGTTCTAATGATGATAATGATATTATGGATGAGCTAGTGGTGGTAAACTTGCCTAATTTTGTAAAGCAACTTGAGGTAGATTTTATTAGGAATGATAATGTGATAGAGGATGAGGAGTTACTAAGGTACGATAGGGAAATCTTGGATAGCTTTGATCAAATGTGTTTAGAAGCTCTTGAAAACATTGAGCCATATAAGGAGATGGGTGAAAATTTTAAGATTTAAAAGGATCTTAAGAAGCATATTCAAGAGGTGAACCTTAAGGAATACATTGAGAATTCACCGATGAGATGTTAAGACTAGTTGGAAGAGTAGTCTTTGAGAGTATACAACTTGTGCCCTTCAAGCATTATAAAAAGAAACAATCACTATTGGCTCATAGTATGTTCTTCCCCTAGTCCAAGCCTTTCTCCCCTCTAAAAATCAAGGCCAAAAACAATCTCAAACCTTATCAAAATTGAAACTCCCTCACTCCCTTATTTTTTTTATTTTTTTGGTTTCTAGTACTTTTTTTTTATTGGTGGTTCCTCGCTAGAAACATGGTTAGATTTATGCTTTTTAAAAGGTTTTTTTGCTTATGGTTTTATGTGCTTGATAGGTTTCAAGTTTGGGCTACTTGGGATTGGGATGGGTGTTAGGTTCAGTTATGACAAGTTATGGTTGGGTACTCATGAGGGCTAGTGAATCGGGCCATTGATGATGGTGGCTTTGGTGCAGAGTTTGGTCTCTAAGGTAGGGCTAATTATGGTAATGGGGTGTTTGGCTTGGGTAGTGGTAACTACATGGATAGACTCGAGGTTTGGTTGAATAAGTGGTGACAATATGGCCAGCTTTAGCTTTGTATGAATTTTTTGGGAGTTTTAGCAGAGTCCTCCTTTTGGTTCAAAATTGGCCTACTCTCTGATGTGTTTTCTGGCTTAAATTATAAAGCCACTTTAGAGTTCCAATCATTGAATTTATGGGAATATGGATGACTTTAGGAGTTTTGGCCAATCAATGTGCTGAAAAAAGTGATGGTGGTAAGGTGGCTAGCAACTTGATTTCAATTGTTAGCCCTCTAATGTGTTGAAAAAAATATTTTGACTTTGTTTTATTTTTTTTAATTTTTTAAAAATTTCTTTTATTTTTATTAATAAGAAAGAAGAATGAATAAAATATCAATTTCCAAAGGGCCTTGACAATTGGACTGAACTTTTGGGACTTGTGCTTCTTAGCCCAAATGACTTGGATTATGAGATTGGACTCAAACAAAAATAAAGAAAAACAATTTATAGCTAATAAAAATAAGATTTCAAAACAAACAATTGATTTAGACAAAATTAGGTGCCTACAATAGTGGAATTTAAAAATGTTCAATCCTTTAAACCATGGATCACGTTGACAAGAACTAGCAAAAAAACATATGAATAATTAGCAAAAAAACATGCTTTGTGATGGTGTAAAAATGCTTCAAAAATCTTAAGCTTGGTCCATATGAAAAAAGGAGAAAGAATCTTCACAAAGGAATGAAAGATATCTAATTGAATCCTATACTATAAATATGTACCTTGCCTTCTTTTCTGTTTGTGTGTTTTTTTTTTTTTCTAATTTGTTCTTAATACCTAAGATAATAGTAAACCTAGTCTAATGCTAATTGCATACATAGAAAGTCATCTAGACCTTTTTAAATAGAGATAGAGCATTCATCATAGTTCCATGCTATTAGGGTTATGATTGTCAAATTTTATTCCAAATAGATTTGTTCCTTGGCCAAGTCCTATTCTCAATAGGATCTTTATTGTAGATGATCATCCCATGAATTAATAGGTATTAAGCCTTTACTTATTTCTCTATCTAGGGTTTCATATAATTAACCCAACTAATTAAGTCCAACTTAATATGTTTATATTTTAATCTTTCATAAGCCACGTTTTATTGTGTGTGACCTATTAGATTGTTTAACATTTGGGCAATAAATATAAGTATTGTAATCCTTAATTGAATTTGGATTAGATGAATCAAAACCCCTTTGAATTTACCATTTATTCTCTAATTAATCAATCTTATATTTAAAGATATTGGCTGTCATCTAGTAATGAGTCTTGACCCTAATTGTCAAGGAATATCAATATGGCTTGACATACCTATCCATGATTCATTTCTCAAAATAATTAATATCTTTTCATCACTTAATATCTTGATTTAACATTGAGCATGAATTAATGTCTATTTAATTTTGCTCAACCATATTAGGTCTTGAGTTTGACATGACACTAACTTTTGAATAAGCTTTAAAACCATTATAAAACTTTATTCCACTTTAGCCAAAGATTTTTTGAGTTCATTCATTCAAGACTAAATGAGATATTCTCTTGATCACATAAGGTAATGAATCTTATGTTGGTATTTGCTCTTTAAGCCAAATCATTTTTTTTGGCTAAGATATTATCATATTTATAGTATTTTGATATTTGATATCTTATAAAGGTCTTATTTATTTATTATTGAACTTATTTACATGTGTTTCAATATTGATGTTTATATGATAAAGTTCTTGGAATATAAATAAAACTTTGTAAGAGAATCACAATGAGATTGTAATTATGAGATCATCATTGTATAAAGGCTATATATTCCAAAATAGTTCCTAGTTGATGCTTTTTCAATAAAAGGACATTGACAAAAGCTGTTGAGACTAATACATGGTTATACTCTTACTTATGAAACAAATAACCAATCTCATAAGTTGATGTTTGGATAAACTTGAGTTAATATATAGGTGCTTGTTACGAGAACAAGTTCACTAAATATGACTTGATATGAGAATGCTATATGCAATTCACACAATGTCTATAGCTACATTCTCATGTAATGGTTATATAAGTGATCCTTTAACTTGAGATTACTTATGATCTTATATGCTGAATGTTGTACTTTGGCTTTACTTATGGTTCTTATTAGCTTTTCAGGTGATATGGTAATCCAAGAGGGGGTGAATTGGATTTCTCCAAATTTGTCCTAAACAATGATTTCAATATAGTTGAATGAAAATTAAAACAATAAGCATTTTTTATGAAAATATAATGCAAACAATAACAATTAATGAACTAAAATCAAATATAAACAACAATAAATTGTAAGAAGATAGGATAGAGAAATCAAACACAATAATTTATAGAGGTTTGATCCTTCTCCACAAGGCACCTATGTCCTCTCTTCTTGGTTATCCACACCAATGCTTAAATCCACTATTCTTGCATTAAAATACAACCTATCTTTTTCCTTCTAAGGCTTAAGATAGAAACCTCTAACCTTTGTAGTATTTTACCCAATCTCACTACAAAGCTCTCTAGAGGATACCTCACCTCTTGTTTTCTTCCACCCTTGTATATCAAAGGTAATTTTGCAAACAATAGAACAATCACTCTAAGACTAAATGTTTGCTAAGTTTAAGTACAAGAAAATGATGAATAAACAACAAATATAATTTGGATACAATAAATACAAAGATATAGACTTTGAAGCTCTAAAAACTCTTGATTATTTGAGATAATGAAAATATGGCTTGTTGGTTTTTGCACTCTTGATTCATCAATCTTCTTGGTGTGTTGGAGTGCCAATTTATAGAGAAATAGAAGGAGTAGCCGTTGGGATGCTTAGGAGAAGAAAATAGCCGTTGAAAGTATGAAAAAATAGTCGTTGGTGTGATTCTACCCAAATCCGATCAATCCCTTCTTTGAGGGGATCGAATGGTTCAAGTTTTATGCCATTTCATGCTTAAAAAACACAACCCAATCGATCCTTTCCATGAGGGGATCAATCTTGTCAATAATTGGGTGGTTATCTCTTATTTTGTACTCTACTCACTTATTTGATCATATCTTGAGTTTTATAATTCCAAATCACAAACCATTTAAAGATTTAGAAACTAGACTTAAATGGCTTTCGATCCATATAAAATTCATGACTAATTCATTGAGTACGAATTATAGTGAATTTTCAAAGTTACACCTTATGCAGTTTTTTTGACAACTGCAGAGTGTCTAGTAAAAATTCAAAATCTTTTCTTAGAAAATTTGGATTTTCATTTTGTTTGATCCATTAGAAAGTAGACTCAAAGAACTTTCCAACCATATAAAATTCAAATATTAAGACTTTATGAATTAAAACAGAAAAATAAAACATGTTCAATGTTGGAAAACTTTGTTCTTATAAAACAGCTTTCTTAAGTTAATCTATTTCTCAAAACCAATATTATTAAAATTGTATTAAGTCCAAAATGAATAAGTTCACTTTAAAAACAACAATTGGACTTTCATTTAAGCTCAAATAAATAATCTTTAAAGATAGATTTGGTTTGAGAAATATGAAAACAAAGAAAGTTCGTTTACACTTTGAAAACATATTATTTATATAGTACCAAAATATAAAACTTAAGAACATGTACTAAATAAATCTTTTTCAAAATCTTAATCAAGTTTATTTAGCTTAATGTTTTGTCACTTCAAAATAAGGATCAATGCTAACAATCTCCCTCTTTTTGATAAGACAAAACTTAAAGATAAATTTGCTTGATGAAAAAAACTTTCTTTGAAACATTTAAGATTTTGAAAAATATTTTAAAAAACTCCTCTCTTAATTTATGCATCTTAATCCAACACAACTCAACAAACATATGTTATCCAAATATATCAAAGAAGCACAATCAAACATATGCATGTCAAGCACAAGCAAATTTGTCAATATGATATTTTTTTCCCTTTTTGTCATAGCAAAAAGGCATGAGCATATTAATGAGCAAATAAACATGAAGAGGCATCATTAACAAATATATTTATGAAACATTTCTCCTCCTTTTTATTTATGCTCTTTATATCAAATATTTAAGCTTCTATATCAATTGCTATAAGCATACAAGAAGAAATATCTCTAAACTTTATCCCTTTTTTTGTCATTTCAAAAGAAAGAGAGATCAATTCAAGGCATAAGACAAAATGCTTGATACCAATAATATCAAGAGTATTTTGAATACATGTAATCAAGTATAATATGCACAATGAAGTTCACATACATGTATTCAAGCACAAAAGTATAAGTGTATCCAAATTTAGCATTTTAGTATAAGTCATCAAATGCACTACATGAAATTTATGAGCAAAGGATAATGAATTATATGCAATCTGCTCATAAATCATGTTAGGATAAGATGTGCTTAGAACTTAAAACATCAATAAGAATTAACCATAAATTCAAGCACATGCAAATAAGCTTATACCAATTGTTAAGGATACCAATTGTTAAATATATGTTATCACAAAGCATACCAATTGTTATCACAAAACAAATCAAACAAAATTGTATTCTAAAATTTCTCCTCATTTTCAAAATAAAGATTAATCAATATAAGGCACACACAATTTTATATGAAAGGTACAAGCTATATCAAGGATAGGCACATAAATAAGCATCTATGAAAGTTAAAAAAAAAAATCTTTAGCAATTTTGATATCAATTGTTAGCAATTTTATTCAACAACTTTCATAGAGGACACATACTTCAAGCATATGAGAGATTTATTCAATACATACATAAATGATAATAGTAATCTTTCATAAGCTATCCTATCCAAACAAGAATCCTAAAGCTCATATGGATTTAAGAAAGCATAAATACTAATGAGTAATAAGGTTCAATTATCATCATGTCATAACAAAGATTATATAAGCATGATTTTCGAAACATGATGAGCATATATGCTATATCAAAGAAATAATGAAAGCATAATTATTCAATTATAATCCAAATTATTTCAATGCAAAGCAAAGTACTTAACTCAAACATATGTAAGTATTCAATCATATATTTCAATCAAAATCATATAAGCATAATTATTCAATTATAATCCAAATTATTTCAATGCAAAGCAAAGTACTTAACTCAAACATATGTAAGTATTCAATCATATATTTCAATCAAAATCATATAAGCATATGCAAAATACATAAGCAATATACCTAATTGAAAAAATATGCAAGCATTTAGGCATAATTTGGTACTTGCCATCTAAAAGATCTCAATCAATGAACATGTATATAAATTTTTTCATAGTTCATAGTCCATGAGTCAAGGCAATTGAAAGATCAAGAAATCAATATATTCAGCTCATATTAATGTTCAAAGATTCAAACAAATATTCATGCAATAAAAACTATTAATCAAAGTAATCAAAGAACTAGGCATAAATATTAATAGAAGTGAATTAATCAACCCAAGCTTTTAACAGAGTTAAGACAAATTCTATCAAGTAGCTTGGTGATTAATTTGTTCAAAGTGTTCATATGTTCTAGCACAACATCTCATTTTTGCATACAATCAAAGCAAGCATTTCTCAAATCATGCATTAATAATTATAAATCATAGGCACATAGCATAGATTCAATACAATTACCTCCATTTTTATCAAGCTATGTTGTTGTGCTCATTGTAGTTGAGTAAGGCTTTGAATCCTCCATTTCACATCATTTGAGCTAAGTCTTTGATGTACTTAGGCTTGATTAATGAAAATGACATGCTTTGCTTGCTATGCTTGAAATTCCAAAAATGTAGGCTCATTCATGCTCATTTCAAGTTCTCCTAGCATAGACTTAGAAAAATTTCTTGACAAGGATTTTCATTAGAAGCACCAAGAAAATCAATTGATAAAAATTATACCAATTTTTAGACAACAATTCCATATTCTAAGTCATTATAGGCAAAAGAAAATTTATTCAGTAAGCACAAGTTGCCAATTACTAGGGAGATATACACTTAAGCTAGAGGCCATATATCAAGTTAAGCATCAAATATCACAATATTGGCACTAAAGCTAAAGTTCTCATGTAATGTGCAAAACATGAATCCTTTCTAGATCATTTAGAAATATTGAACACAAAGAAGACATATTCAATAAATAACCAAAGAATATGTCAAAATAAATTTTAGGCCATATGAAAACTAAAAACTCAAGGAAGACATATTTATCATCCAAAACATATTCAAGAAAATTTTAGCACAAAGGCACAAATATTTCTACACAAACTATAGGCCATAATGGATAATGACTTAAGGTAAAAATAAGCATCATAAGAAAATCACTCACTTAAGTCATATTCAATTATGTCACGTAAAGCTCAATCATATTTATATAAGCACACACTTGACAAGAGTAATAGATGAACTAACAACACATATCATTAAACACAATTAGTTCATCAATACTTAATCACAAACCAAAAGATAAATTAATTAAGCATAAGTTCCAAAATATTTCACAAAATTAATGAATCAATTTAGCACAAGAGCAATTATATTTAAGAATATTTTAAAAATCAAGAGATAACAAATTTAAACACTTTCAAATTACAAGTATTAAGGTCAAGTTGAACAAATCATCATATGAGCATATATCTTAACCAAAAATACAGATGAACAAAGAATCAATATATATCTTTTAAGCATATAAAGTTCATCAATTCATCAATCACAAGAGAAGAAATAGATCTTGAATTAATAAGGATAAAGAATTAAAGCATATTTCAAGACCATTTCATAAGAAATCAAAATATGAATAATCAAACGTCAATATTTATGATTTAAGAATAAGATGATCATCAATTTTTAAAATCACAAATCAAGAGTTAAAACAATTTAAAATATAATAATCAAGTTTAAAAAAAATATATTTCACACTATCCAAGCATTAAGAACAAATTGAGTAATTTTAATCAACATGGTCATATAAGTATGTTCAACAATTATAAATCAATAAAAAATTCATCAACAAAAGTATGCTCACCACAAACAATTTCAACAAGCATCTCAAACATACTTAAGAGCAAAATAAATGCATATTCAATTCATGCTCACATATATCAAATAAAATTGGAATATTCAAGATATATCAACAAAGCATATACCAATATCCATTAAGCATTCTATGTCTAACAAGAATAGGCAACCAAATTTTGCATAATCATTCAAGCATTCAAATTTCATCAAGAATATGTAACCAAATTCAAATCTTCTTCACATAAAAGTTTAGAGGTTACCCATCTCCATTGTGTGTCTAGAGTATTCAATCTTTAATCTCACATTGTAGCTCTTTGCTCTAGTATACCTACAAGAGATAATTTCATTTGATTTTTAGTACCCAAATTGCTTTGGGTCCTTGAGAGTTAGTTACCAAGTCTCTTGTTCCTTCAAGAACCCATGCTTGCCTAATTCTAAATAGAACTTTTCTTCTAATAGGACAAGTATGTATAGTATGACCATAAAAATTACAAAAATTGCATTTAATCATTTTACTACTTAAACTCTTGCTTAAAAGCTCTTGTTTTTTATTCATCAAAACTTCAAATTTCTTTCTCAAATCTAAATTCTCTTTTTCTAGCATTTTATTTCTCTTTTGAAAAGCTTCAAAATTCATTTTCAATTTATCATTTTCCTTTTCCAAATCATTCTTTGAATTCATTAAAAATTCATTTTCAACTTTTAATTTTGACATCATTTTCTTATGTTTCAAATGCATATTTTCAAACTCTATTACTAAATCATTGTAAGCATCTTGTAACTCATCAAAAGTGTAAGAGTTTGAATCATAAGAGTTAAAGGTTACCTTTGATTCCTTAATGGCTTTGAGACATGATAGATGTTGGTTGAAAATTTATCTTTCATATAGCTCATCCAACTTTCTTTATATCTCATTTGAGGTTGAGCATTTTGAGACCAAGTTGAAGTTGTAATCATCTAAAGCTCCATAGAGAATGCACCTAGGCTTTGCATCATCTATTATTTGCTTCATATATTTTGCATCTTTGGAAGGAGTATTAAGCCCTTTTTCCATCACATTCCATATTCTAAAATCTTGAGCCATAATGAACACCTTTGTCTTCTTTTTTCATTTATAAAATTCAAATTTATAAACCATAGGAGCTTTGAGGACTTTCTCACCATCTTGGAATCAAAATTGAGCCATAGGATCTTTACTCAAGGTGGTTAAACCTATAAAAAAGAGACCAAAGCTCTAATACCAATTGTTAGCTTTTTAGGTGAGATGGTATCTAAGAAGAGGTGAATTGGATTTCTCCAAATTCTTCTCAAATAATGATTTCAATGTAGTTGAATGAAAATTAAAACAACAAGCACTTTTGATGAAAATATAATGCAAACAATAACAATTAATGAACTAAAATCAAATATAAACAACAATAAATTGTAAGGATATAGGGATATAGAAATCAAACACAATGATTTATAGAGGTTCGGTCTTTCTCCATAAGGCACCTACATCCTTTTTTCTTGGTTATCCACACCAAGGCTTCAATGCACTATTCATGCATTAAAAATACAACCTATCTTTTTCTTTCTAAGGCTTAAGATAGAAACCTCTACCTTTTGTAGTATTTTACCCAATCTCACTACAAAGCTCTCTAGAGGATGCCTTACCTCTTATTCTTTTCCACCCTTATATATCAAAGGTAATTTTGCAAACAATGGAACAACCTCTCTAAGGCTAAGTGTTTGCTAAGTTTACGTACAAGAAAATGATGAATGAACAACAAATATAATTTGGATACAATAAATACAAAGATATAGACTTTGAAGCTTTAAAAACTCTTGATTATTTGAGAGAATGAAAATATGGCTTGTTGGCTCTTGGTTTCTTGATTCATCAATCTTCTTGGTGTGTTGGAGTGCCCAATTTATAGAGGAATTGAAAGAGTAGCCGTTGGGGATGCTTGAGAGAAAAAAAATAGTCATTAAAAGTATGAAAAAATAGCCATTGGTGTGATTCTGCCCAGACACAATCGATCCTTTCCTTGAGAGGATAGATTTGTCTAAGTTTTATGCCATTTCATGCTTAAAAAACACAACCCACTCAATCCCTTCCATGAGGGGATCGATCCTATCAATGTGTGGTTGTATAATATTTTGCACTCTAGTCACTAATTTGATCATATCTTGAGTTATATAAATCCAAATCACAAACTATTTGAAGATTTAGAAACTAGACTTATAGGCTTTCTATCCATATAAAATTCATCACTTAATTCATTGAGTACAAATTATAGTGAATTTTTAAATTTACCCCTCATGCAGTTTTTCTGACAACTGTAGAGTGTCTAGTAAAAATTCAAAATCTTTTCTTAGAAAATTTGGATTTTGATTTGTTTGATCCATTAGAAAGTAGACTCAAAGTGCTTTCTAATCATATAAAATTTAAATATTAGAACTTTGTGAATTAATATAGAAAAATAAAATAAATTCAATATTGAAAAACTTTATTCTTGCAAAACAGCTTTCTTAAGTTAATCTATTTATCAAAACCAATATTATCAAAATTGTATTAAGTCCAAAATGAATAAGTTCACTTTAAAAACAACAATTGGACTTTCATTTAAGCTCAAATAAATAATTTTTAAAGATATATTTGGTTTGAGAAATATGAAAACAAAGAAAGGTTTGTTTACACTTTGAAAAACATATTATTTATTTAGTACCAAAATATAAAACTTAAAAACATGTACTAAATAATTTTTTTTCAAAATCTTGATCAAGTTTATGTAGCTTAATGTTTTGTCATTTCAAAATAAGGATCAATTCATTTCAAGGCTAACAGTTCTAGCCAAAAATGCTTTAGTTGAGTATAATTGGGTATAACATGAGGCATATAAAGATGCGTGAAGTATTCCGGATGGGATTCATCAACTTGTGCAATCAAGAGAGTATCTTAACTAATCTTGATTAAATTAACTTGAGAAATCTTTGGCCAATGTGAAATAAAAGTTTAGAATTGTTATAAAGCGTATTGTGAGTTAATGTTAAGGACAAGACTTAAAATGGTTGAATATAATTAAGTAGACACTAAACCATACTCAATATTCAAACCAAGATACTATGTGATGAAAGAATATTAATTATACATTAAGATCATTTACAGATAGGTTGTCAAGCAATATTGACTTTTTTTTTTAGCAATTAGGGGTCATGGTAATAAAGCTAGCATTGATCATGATCTATAAACATAAGATTGGCTAATTGGAGAATTGGTTATGAAGTCAAAAGTATTTTTCATCCATAGCCAAATACTAAGGTCACAATGTATTTATTGCCAACATGCTAAAAAACCTAATGGGTTATACACAATAAGACAATTGTGAAAGATTAAAATTGAGACAAATTAAGTTAGACTTAATTTATTTTTGGTATGGCCAAAAGAAAAATGACATACAACAAGAGAGAGTAACTTTTCTTATTTAGACTATTTGGCCAAGTATGGGGTATTTATGGAAATACACATACCTTGCATTAAACCTAATGTGACCAAATGTTCCCCTATAAAAAAAATCAAGCCGCCACCCCTATTGTACGCGATAAGCAAGTAATACTCAAGAAAAAAACAAGGCATACTTGATGCAAAAATAAGCTAAGAAAGTCTAAGTAAAAACTTGAGAGAAAATAAGAGGTTTTGCAAACACTTACTAGCTAGAGTGTGGTTTGTGTTCTACCATACCTTAAAGAAGGTTTTTTTATAAGCATTTGTGTGGATCACTATTAAAGGCTGAATACTTGGGCAACTTTTGGCTTGAGAAACTATTTGGAGATCACCAACTATAACCAAAAAGATTTTGGCATTCAAGGTAACATCCATAGTCGAAACTCATGCATGCTTGTATAAACTGTGTTTATATGATTTTGTTGATTGTTCTTGGCTTTAGGGAATTAAAAATTTTAAAATTCCACCACTTTAACTCTGATTACTGATACTTAATTTCCTTCATCCTATACTAATTACTCCTGCATCTTTATATGCCTCATGTTATACCCATATTAAAGCATTCATGATTAAAACCATAAGTAGATTAAAATCAAAGCACAACATTCATCATATAAGATTATTAATAATCTCAAATAAAAGGATCACTTATACAACTATCACTTGAGAATATTTTCTATTGACACTATATGATTTACCAAATAGTATTCTCATATCGAGTCATATTTAATAAAGTTATTCTTGTAACAAGCACCCATATGTTAGCTCAAGTTTATGCAAAGTTTCACCTAAAAGATTGATTACTTGCTTCATAAGCAAGAATATAACCATGTGTCGGTCTTAACAGCTTTATCACTGTCCTTTCTTGACAAAGTATTGACTAGAAACATTTTAGAAACATAACTTTTATGTATTGATAATCTTATAATTACAATCGCATTGTAATTCCCTTGCAAAAATTTATTTATTCTAAAGATTTTATCATCTAAGCATTAATAAAGAATTGTAAAAACTTAATGATAAATAAAAACCGTTTAATAGATAACTAAATCTAACAATATAATAATATATTTGCACAAATCCAATTTTGCTTTTAAGCATACACCAACAAAATTACCCCCTTAATTAGTTAATTTAACAAAAATTTTTATTTTTATAAAACCCTAATTCAATTTTATGGAATTTTTATATTTTAAATTAAAACTTTTGGAAACTAATAAAATTACTAAGTTCAACTGATTTATAAATTATTGACCACAACCATTCCAGTTATAAATTAATAAAAGATTTTCTCATATATTATTAATGGAGCTTAAAAACTTCACCAACAGGATTAAAGAGCTTACATATGCCTCATTTGATTATTTTTAGTTGGAATTTCAAACAATAATTACTTTATTCATATAATAAAAACTAACTATTCATTAAATTGCTTAACAAAATATTTTTCATTCAAGTAATGGTAAAACTACACCAAAAATATAATATAATGATAATACATGAGGATAGTAAAATAACTCGTACTTGATAGGTTTTGATTTGTCCGATCTAACAGGGTTAATTTTTTTAAATAAAAAATTAGATGAAGTCAGGTTGGGTTTTTCTAAGGCTGGTTCAGGTCAAAGTCAGATTTTAGGTGACATTACCCTAACTTATCCCAAATATATATAAAAATATATTTTTATAATTTATTTAATAAAAAATTGTCGTAATGGTTTTGGGGATTGCTAAACAAATTTAGAAAAACAAAAGAAATAGAGTCACCACTAATCTTTTTTAAGGTGTGATTAGCCATCCAAAAATTTTATCTTTTTAATAAAATAATAAAATATGTTTAGAGCTTTATCAAAAAGATCATTTTTGGTCTATGAAAACAAATTGGTTTCGAGAGTTGGCTACACGTAGGGAAGGATTAACACCCCCACAACACCCGTTTAAAATGGTACCAATTAATCATGTGTTTTCTTTTAACATAGAAAAAAATGGTCTTGGTCTTGGTATTTAAAATTAATTTTCCTATATATGTATATATATATATATTTATTATTATTATATTATTTAAAAACATATTTTTATTATTTTTAGTAAACTTGAAAATAAATAAGAACCTTATATTGAAAAATTCTTGAAAATATCCCAATAGGCTGGCAATATTAAAAGGAACCATCTCACTTAAGGAATTTTTAAGACACTACTCGAAAATCTAAAAAATCCTATCTTTGGTAGTTCATATTCATTTCCAATAGTTATTTAAAAACATAAAGTAGTATGTAATTTTAAAACAAAATAGTGTTTTCTGGGACTTATTTCTAAAAAATAGGAAATATTTATCGAAAATTAATCTAAATGCTCCAATAAATTGGCAACATTTTAGATAGATTTTCTTACCAAAAGATTCCTAAAGAATCATTACTCGGATTTCTTTAGGATCTTATCCTCAGAGATTTTTCATTTGTTTTTTAAAAAAATTAAAAATCATGCAACAATATAGTTATCCACAAATATATTTATTTTTCAAAAACATTATCCTATTTATTAAAAGAACTGTTCAAGTTAAAGAAAACGATCATAAAATGAAAATTTTTCATATTGACAAGAAACTTCTAAATATTCCGATACTTTGGCAATTTTTAGAAGACTTTTCTTGCCTAGGGAATTCTCAAGAATCACTACTCGGACTTCTCGGAGTCCCATCATCATAAATTCTTTTTTAAAACATGCAATGCAAACAATAATGTAGAATATGTACACAAAAATATATATTCATTGGTAATTAATCTTTTTTAATCAATCTCTAATTATCACTAAAAATTTGAAAGGCATAGAAGAAAAAATTTTTATTGAAAAATTTCCTAAATACCCCAATATGCTGGTAATATTTTTAGAAAAATTTTCTTACCTAGGGATTTCTTAGGAATCTCTACTCGGACTTCCTTAGAATCCCATCCTCGGATAATTTTATTTCATTTAAAATTATATAATAGGCCAAGTCATGCATACAAAATGATACATATTGATTACGACTTAATCATCTTATTTTATCCTTTAATTATCAATAACACCTTTAGAAGGAACAAAGTAAATAAAAATTTTATTGAAAATTTCCCTAGATACTCCAATACTTTGGTGGTATTTTAGAAAAATTTTCTCACCTAGGAATTTCTTAAGAATCTCTACTTAGACTTCATTAGAATGCCATTCTCGAAAAAATTTTATTCACTTTGTTCTTTCTTATTTGGCTATTTAATTTTCCTTTTAAACTTTGATCATATCAATTTCATTACCAAAGGAATCAATTGTTAATAACATCTATCAAAATTTTAGAAACAAAATACAAATGAAACTTTTTTATATTGAATATTTTCCTAAATGCTCAATTATTTTGGTAGCATTTTTAGAAAAATATCCTTATCTAGACATTTTTAAAGAATCACTACTCGGACTTCTCTAAAATGTCATCATTGGAAAATTTCATTCATATCATTATTATATGCATGGAAAATGTATCAAGTATGAATTTAAACATGAGATAAAAAAATTAAAACAAGCATGAGAATCTAAACAACAAAGAAATTAATAGTGCATAAAATTAAACTTATAATTGAATTTAAACAATCATAAACAAATTGTATAAGTGTAATTAAAAATAAATTTATGAAAATAAACTTTTTAATCTTATACTTTTATAATTTTTATTTACCATTCTAATTAAAAAATTTTTGCACTAGTATTTTTCCTATTTTATTGTTCATGTCAAGATCAAGAAAAATGCTAACTCTAATTGCATCATATATGGTCTCCACGTTTGGCTTTCAAGGACTCCTAAGGCTTTAGGTAGCAACATATATAAAAGCTAGAATCATAAAGAAACAAAGCTTCAATCATGTATCCATAAAACTGCACACATAAAGGAAGTAAGTAACATGAAAAAAAGATAAAGCTTTGGGTTCTTAATCAACAAATCATGCAAGAAATAGAGCAATAAATGTGCAAACACCCAAGAAACCAAGATGGAGACACGATGGTGGAGGGATTTGTGGCAAGAACCAAACAGCTGTTGCCATAGAGGAAGCAAAAGCCATTTGGGTAGCATAACAAAATAGAAACTAGAGCAAGCAAAAAAAAAAAAAAACCATCAAACATAAAGTACACAAGGAATGTATGATGGAAAAGCAAAACCATGAAGCAAAGGAACCAAAATGGGAGCTTTATGTTGGGCTAAATAGCTGCTGTCATGGGAGGAAACATGGGCTATTCAGTAGCCTAAGAAGAAGCTAAAAATGCAACCATAAAATGAAAGCAAAAACAAAGCAAATAAAGCTTGGAACTTTACTAACAAACACCAGACATAAGGCACTTAAGAAATGCATGATTGGGGAGCAAGAACCATAGAGCAAAGGAACCAAAATGGGAGCTTTATGGGGGGCTAAATAGCTACTACCATGGAAGGAAACACAGGCTATTCAATAGCCCAAGAAGATGCTAAAAATGCAACCATAAAATGAAAGCAAAGACAAAGCAAAAAGAGTTTGGAACTTTATTAACAAATACAAAACATAAAGCATGCAAAGAATGAAAAAGAATCCTATGCAACAGAGGCCATGGCAGGTGCAAAAACTTGAATAAAAACTAATATAGAAATAGTAAGCAATACACCTATGCTTGGGCTGCTTACCTTTTTCAAATAATTCCTACTTTTGCTTCCCTTTTTTTGTGTTTTCGTTCCTTGTTTCCCTTTGTGCTTTTCAAAAACTCTCTCCTCTCCTTTTTTTTTTTGTTTTTTTCTTGACCAAAACCCCTCGCCTCCTTAATGGTCAGGTAAGAAAAAAAAATCTTGATCTTGATAAACATGGACCCTTAGATGAAATCTCATCCCAAGGTCAAAACTTGCTTTTTTATTCCTTCAAAGGGGCCATCTTTGACCATTGGATCAAGATCAAATAAAGATCCATTGGTCAATATTAATTACTGAAAAGATGATATTTTTATGCCCTCAAAACATGTGAAAAGATTATTTTACCCTTAGTTGCAATGTTTTCGATATTTAAGCCTTTCCTTGGAAATCAAGGTTCCTATGGTCTTCTTTGGAATTTTAAAACACCAAAAATCATGAATATTATAGGATTATGATCTAAAAAATTTCATGAAATTCCAAGCTCGAAAAGGCTAAATTACAAAAATAACCCTATAAGGGTATTTTTGTGATTTGACATTTTAGGGTACTGCTATGATTTCAAATGCATAAAAAATTATGAAATATTATAAAATTGAGATGTGAAAGTTTGACCAAATTTTGAGCTCGAAAAGGCCAAATTATGAAAATACCTCTATAAGGGTATTTTGGTAATTTTACACATTTCAAGGTACCACTGTGATTTTAAATGCATCAAAAATCATGAAATATTATAGGATAATGGTCTTGAAGGTTTCACTAAAATCTGAGCTTAGGAAGGTTAAATTATGAAAATATCCTTGTATTATAAAAATACTCACTACAAGGGTATTTTGATAATTCGACTTTTCCAAGGCACAATGAAAATTTTATTGTTTTTGAAAAAAATCCCAAATTCAATTTAATAACACATTGACTTCAATGAGATTTTAAAATTTTAGAATTAACCCGGGCTTTATTGATTTTGATCGAATTTTACATAATTTGACCTTATTTGACTCACTTTGACCCAAGTTGACTTTGGATTTTAAATAAGCAAATTTATGAGGTCTTTATGGGTCTTAAATGGTCATCGTAAATGGTCTTGGCCTTTTGTATGCAAATGAGCCCCGGATCAACCATGTTAAAAAATATCGTAGACAAAATTCGGTGTTTATATATATTATATTAATAAAAATATTATTTAATATTTTAATTAAAGATATTAACTTAATAAAAATACTACATTAATGTATAATTGAGATATAATTTATATTAAAAAATATTTTGTGAATGTTAAACTAAATTAGAATTGTTAAATTACTTTTTGATCGAGTTGAGATGATTGCAGTTTATGAATATACGGATGGAGTCAGATTGGGTATGAAAAAATAATATTTTTATATCAGATTGAATTCTAGTATAAATATTAAAACGTTGGTTTGAGTCGGGTAAAAAAAAAACCGTCTTGACCCAAATCATTACCATTCTTGATAACATTGCATAAGTGTTAATTTTGGAAACCTAATTTTATAGTGTAGTAAATTCTTTTACTTTACATCCTTAATTAAAAAGAAAATTTTAAATTTGTTGATAAAAAAATATAACCTTTTTCATCAATAAAAATTTTTACTTACATCCATATTCTTATTATTATTATTATTATTATTATTATTATTGATAGTAGATTATAAATAAAAATTATTTTTTCTTGGAATTTAATTTTCATTAAAAAAATCTATTTCTAAAACATGTAATGCTAAAATAGTTTTATTTTAATTATTTCCCTTAAATTTTATTTGAAATAAAACAATGTAAAATTCTTAATATTAATTATGTAAATTACCAAAAAAAAAAAAAAAAAACCAAAGAAGTTAAGAGAAAAAATTAAAGGTGAAGAGATGAAAGTCTTTTGCAACATGAAGATTGTTGACAAAAAAGAAAGGATGGGAAGATGGACATTGACGATAAGCCAAAGCAAGACAGAATCAAGACAATGTTAAAGGGAGGATAGAGAAAGTGATAAAGAAAGTAGAATAGATAGAACAGGATAATGATGCCCTTACGAATTTGGTCTTTGATGGCTAGATCTACTATTAATGGGTTAAAGATTAGTTATTGACAACAGTTGTGGCAAGAGAGTGAGAAAAAGGGAAGATAAATAAAAGAAAGATAAAGAAGAAAAAAGATAAGAAAGTAGTGAAGAAAAGGAAATGAAAGGAAAATTTGTCTTTAAATTGTTTTTCTGTGCATAAGTTTTATTTTTTTTTTAAAATAAAACTATAGCACAGAGATAGGAAAAATGATTGTATATATTGATATTCGAACTCCAAACTTATTAAATTCTACTTTTTAGAGTGATTGCATGAAGTTAGATTTTATAAATAGCTTTTAATGTTTATTTTTACCATTTAAATTAATTCATATTATGCTTTTTCACTCTCTTTAATTTTATAATCCAATTATTTTTAATAATATTTATAATATTTAATTCTTTTTATTGTTTTTTTATATTACAATTCACTTTTTGGCAAAAAAGAACCTAATCTACTTTTAGTTTTTGGAACAATATTAGTATAATATACAAATATGTCAATATGCCTTAGAAATTAATTTAAACATTTCATACACAATATAAAATGGCTTGCTTTATTTTATCTTTATATTTAATTTTTAGTTTTTTTTTAATGAAGTAATTTATAATTTTTATGTGCAAATATATATATATGCTCTATGATTAATATTGACTGCAAAATTTTATTAGCCTTTCTAATTGCTAACAAGTTGTTACCAAGAACATGTCTGATCTCAAATACTATAGTGAAGGATTATTGTCATGAAGAAAATAGGATATGATACATAAGGAAATGTCCAAACAAATATGGATGGCTTACATAAATGAGTCTAGCATAGGATTAACAATTTCTAAATTTCAATTATTCCAATACCAAATGAAATTCAATTATCTTTACATATAAATGAAATCCAAATTTTAATTCGTTATCTAAGTTATAAATATATTGATTTCTTAAATATTATCATATGTAACGAGAATTATGCTAATTGATTTGTGTGGTCATTTCTTTTGAAAATTCAAAATGAAATTGAAGTTCACATTAATCACTTAATGTACAATCTGCATCAATTACCTCTAACTAAATTAATTGGTATCTTTTAAGTTTTAGAAATGCATTAGAAATGTGTAGGCATTCAATGGAGTAAATTGAATAATAGAGATAATAAATTATTGTATTGCTCAAGATTTGTTATTTACCCATCAATAGGCCTTAACAATTTAAAAAAATGGATCTAATAATAATAAATTGTGTTAATAGGCACAAAGTTTTTAAGAGTGAATTTATTTTTCAAAAATTAAAGTAAAAATCAAGTTTTTCATATAGTTTTAGTATTGATCAAATTAAGTGTTATTAACAAAGTCAAATTAAATGAGGATTTAAACATTTCAAGAGGTTAAGAGTTAATAATTGATTTATCTGAATGGTTTACACAGTAAATATAATATTACAATCATTTCCTTATAAATAGCCAATATTTTTACCTTTTGTGAATAAATTACAATTCAAATTGCAATTAAAATTTAATTTTTCATTATTGTTGACTTTGAATTGATCAAAATTAAATTTCATTATTAACTTTTAACCTTCAACATTGACACTACATAAGAATAGGAGTTCACTTTGATATATTATCATTTAATAATTAATACTAAAAAAATTTAAATTCAAATTATTATCGAAAGACCAAACATTAATTTTATATATTGTCTTTCTAATATTACAAAACTACATTGAATGAAAGATTTCTTTTTCATCTCATGAGAAAAAAATTTGTGTTACTTCCAATTAATTAATTCATATAAAAGATTTATTTTGAAAAATTATTATATATCAACTATTTGACATTTGAATAAAAACTTATAAAATTTGAAAACTATATAGTTATTAAATTAATAACTGTATACCTTTTATAAAAAACAAATTTATTAATTTCATTATCTTATTTATATAAAATTTATCCTACATTAAATTAGTACTACATACTCTTGATTTGATTTTTATATTATCTAATATTTTATATTTATAATCTAGCCTTAAATATAATCTTAAAATATATATTAAAATATATGTACATATCAATGGGAAAAAGTGTTTTGTAATAAATGTGCTTACTAATAAAATCTTTTAATTTTATTATTTAATGGTTAATTGACAAAGATAAATATCAGTGAATTCACTGTAATTAAATTATTAGATTTTTTTAACATATAAAAATAAAATTTTAAAAATTAATTTTAACATATATTTTTTAGATTATAAATTCTCTGAATGTTTTTGTTTGATAGATAAATTCCTAAAAATTAAAATAACTTATTTTAAAATGAGTGATTGTCCAATCATGAATTAATGCTATGTTTTTATGTTCTTTATCACACATTTTATACTAAAATCTAAATCTCTTTTTTTAAAAATTTTATGTTACCAAACCTAATAACTAGGTTGTTGGAAAAATAAAGACAAAATATGCCTTCCAATTTTAAAAGAAATTTTGTAAGGAGAATTTTTTATATTTTGATTTTAGATTAAAATAAAAACAATAACAACACATAAATTTAGTTAAAAGAAATAAAATATTATCATATTAAATTTATTTAATTAAAATAATTTTATAAAAAATAAAAATCCTATGCATTGCATAGGTCACAAACTAGTAATAAATTAATAAGGATCCATATTCCATTTTCCCAAATTAATAAATTAATAAAGGACCATATTCCATTTTCCCAAATTAAAATGTAATTTTTTTTTTTGGATTCTCTCAAAATTATGCATTTATTCTAAAACTTAAAACTCTTAGTTTATAATTGTTTAATTTTAAATTTTTAATTAATTTTTTATTTTTTTGCATAAAAAATTTTAGTTTATGAATGATATAAAAATTTTGAAAAAATATTAAAATGATTAATAAAAATATTTTTCTTAATTTCGAAGCTAGTTTAAACATGGATATTCAATTTGAATCAAAATGAATATCAATGATAATATGATAAAAAAAAAAGATAAAAACATTACGTTAACATTTTTCGTTAATGTTATCTAATTAAGCCATTTGCATATTTTCTATGCTATGTTACAAATATTATATATTATATGTAATTACTTATAAAATTAAATATATAATTTATTAGTGATCTGTTTTATTAATAATTGATTTTTTTAAAAAAATATAATTTTATTCTAAGTTTATTTTTACAATTAAGCTTTTAGATACCTAATTTTATCTTAAGACATATTTCAGTTAAAATTTGTTAAAAACTTAAATCAAAGATTAAACTTTGTTATTGGCTTATCATGGATGGGAATTCATAGTCCAAACTTCACATCCATGCATGATCAACTCATTTTCAAAACTTTTACTACTAAATCTTTTTATCAATATAGATTCTAATTAGGTTAACTGCTAATTTCAACTTTTGAAATTATGTTTTGGAGTTTGATATCACTTTTTTAATAAATGTTTTAACCATTATATTTTGGTTAAATAAGTTTTTCTTAATGGGTCCAATTTCATATTTTTAATGAATTATTTTTATAGTTAATTTGAGTTGTAATTATCTTGAATCCATCTTAGTTAATTATGAAATTGTTTTTTGCACCTCAAAGTCCCAATCTTAACCAAAATCAAATCAATCTCAAAATTCAATCAAACTGAAACCAAAATCCTTTTAAAAACCCTAAATTAAACACATTTCGATCCTCAAAGTAAACCTTAAATAAATGAGCCCTAAAACTGAACCCTTTAAATACTCCTACCTTATATTAAAACCTTAAAAGTATAAATTGGAATAAACAAAAAAATTTTGAGAACAAAAATGAAGCGAAAACAGAACAAAATTTTCAAAAATTAGGGAAAATTAAAAAATTGCAAATAAAAATAAAAGAGTGAAAAAATTGCAAATGCTGAAGGACACATGCCCTCTCTTTTTCATGCCCTCTCTTTTTCATTGGATGTTAAGGTTAGCATAAGAAAAGGCTAAAAATAGTCATATCCTATCCTTATCTTTACTTTCCAATGCATCAATACACAAAAAATTATAGTCCTTCAAAATTAAATAGAGGATAAACCCTAGGATTGTAAAAATTCCTATTCATGCCAGAAGAGGAAGCAACAAAATACACAATTAAGGTAAAAAACAAAAAATAAAATAAAAATTTACAAAAAAAAAAAAGTCAAGAAAGAAAGGGTTTTGGGTGGTCATTTTTAGAAGTTCTGACTTGTAATTTGTAGGTGAGAATAATGTAGGATTCAGCCATACTTGTCACATAGGCATTCAACAACTAATCATAAATAACGCTATGAAATTAAATAGATAAAACCAAATCCCTTAATAGGACCAATTAGCTATAAAAATCTTAATTGGTAAAACGTACAACATTCAAACAAAAGGTGTTGTTCATACTGTAAGTTATACATTGTCGAAAAATACAAAACTCAACTACTTTTCATTATGAGAAATCTGACATATAATGACTCTAAAAAAAATGTCGATAAAACCCTAAAATCCATCAGTATAGCACCATAAACTTTATACCGACAATCAAATTGTGTATTCTGATGAATTTTTAATCGTCATTATAGACATATACTGATGGTTTTTAAGGTGTTCGAATAGCTTACAAAGATATACTAACGGTTTAAGACCATCAGTAAATGTATATCAGTTGCTATAGAATCTATTGTGTGTTCCACCATTATACCTTTTAATGACAGTTAATACCCATCAGTATAGACTTGTATATTTTAATTTTTCTTGTCTATACCGATAGTTAATGGTCATCAGTATAGACTTTACTGATTTTAAAACCTGTCAATATAGATTTGTATGTTTTAATTTTCTCACCTATATCGATGGCTAGCGCCCGTCAGTAGGACTTATATGTTTTAATTTTTCTAACCTATACCGATGGTTAATGCCTGTCAGTATAGACTTGTAATATTTCTTACCTACATCGACACTTAGCATCCATCAATATAAACTTGTATTTTTTAATTTTCTTACCTATACCAATGGTTAGAGACTGTCGGTATAGAATTGTATGCTTTAATTTTCTTACCTTTATCAACAATTAGAGATTGTCAGTATAAACTTATATGTTTTAATTTTTTTATTATATTTTAGTGACTATTAGTATCACCTAAAATATTCCAACGATCAAGTGCATAAGTGTAAATGTTAAAAAATTGGTAAATTTTTTTAAAAATTTATTTTCAATTATTAATATTAATTTATTTATAATCATAATATAATATGTTTTCATATAAACAAAAAAAATAAAATAAAGTAAAAGATATTTAATAACATTAAAACTACAATTAAATTATTTATAATCCATAAACTTAGTATAAGTGAAAAACTAAAGTGATTGTACCAAGTTGATAAAACAAACATCGATAAAACAAATACAGATAAAGAGTTAAACCACCTTACCCTAAAAAACACAATCATAAGTTTGCATCACCAGATACCTAAAGACCTTTTGATCACTTTAAAAGTTCAATGAACTCTGAACAAGATAATTTTAAAAAATCTATAAATGAACAAACAATTACAAAACCACTTCAATAAGAAAAAAACATACATGCACCTATTACAAGCTTTTTCTAAAACTAAAATATTTTAATTTATACAAAATATCACAAGTCTTGAAAAAGTCAACAAGTGTAGCTACATCATATAACTAACAAGCTTAATGAACCTAGCTCACTAATAGTATTCAATATACCAATCAAGCATCACAAAACACAACAGCCTTATTTCAATAAAGTGCATAACATCTAAAACAAAACCAAATCCCTCTACAAACATAATGCTCTGAGTAAATAAACAACTTTCTAAAGTAAATAATTCCATCATAGATTTCTACAATGAAGCATCTACATAGCATAAAAGAATCCAATTAGAATTCATGCAAATTATCTTGTATATATAAAAGGTAAGAAGGTAATCATCCATTAATATACCAGTATAAATAATTTTATAAACATCTTATTTATTCATATATACAGAAGGTAATCACCCATTTATATACCAATAAAAATAATTTTATAAACATCCTATTCATTAGTGTAATACATGAATGAAAAAGAAATAACCTAATTTGCATGTGTAATCTCCTTATTCTTTAAATTTAATTCCAAATAATATCTTAATAAAACCAACCTAAGATTATTTTAGTCAACAGAACTATCATTAAACAAATATTTTCACTATAACTTTCAAGTCTACAATTACAAAGCATGCTTACATCATAAGAAAGCCTTTTTAAAGGAAAAAAAAAGGCAAGAAAGCTTTCTCAAGGAAAAAAGAGTAGGGTTTAAATTATAGTGTAATTTAATGATTATAGCAAAAACGATGGGTAATGTTTCAAGATCACAATTACATGATCCAAAACCTAGATTCAAAATTGATTTTGGCATTCTATTTAAGAAACAAGTATTAAGCAAAGCATTTCCACATATATATCATGTGATGACAAGTTTACCATTTTCATTTTCATTAGGTTGATGACTTGAATTTGAAGAATGATAGTTTTCACGTAGGATTTCTGGACCACTATTAGCATCAAGAACCTAAAATTACTTCAAAAAAAACTTCAATAAGGTTCAAGATTCATAAGCAAGATGATAATTTACATATATAAACTAAAATGATGTTATATATACCTCTCTATTCACCATGTAAGTAACATTATTCAAGATATCTATATTTTCATTAAGAAATTATCTTTTGAGTACTGATAAGATAGTACTTAAAGTTTTTTCAAGTCTTTAATTTTAGCCTCAACTCTTGTACCTCTTTCTTATACTGAACCAATTTAAAAGATGAAGGACCATATTGTTTAGATGAAGTAGATATTGTACCCATGCAATGCATATGCCTTTTTCTTTTTAGCCTTTTATCTTTTGAATAAACATTATCTTTCTATGAGCTCCTTTTAAAATTTTAAGCACTAGTTTCACTCAAACCTTGTTTCTTGAGTTTCTAAAATTGTAAGCAAACATTTTAGTATAAAGAAACTAACCACAAGTAAAAGCAAGTAATAACTAAATTAAATTTCATAATTTCAATTGCTTTGTCATTCACAACACTT
The DNA here is from genome assembly GCF_047325235.1 of Durio zibethinus. NCBI lineage: Eukaryota > Viridiplantae > Streptophyta > Magnoliopsida > Malvales > Malvaceae > Durio > Durio zibethinus. Next base: position 14,371,987 of record NC_143171.1, read on the forward strand.
TCATCTTTACGTGTATGAGAAAGAATATACACCTTAGCATGTGATGGTGGAATTTCATTAGCTTCTTATTCTTACAAAGGTACAATATTAATTATTGTAATGACAAAATTGAATATATAAAAAGTAAACTTCATATTCATTTAACTGAGTGCAACAAGGAAAATTGATATATGTTCCAAGGTTTGAATGATCCTTGAGAATGATTTTGTTCTTGTGCAATGAGGCTCATCTAATTTTGAGTGGTTTGTTTTGTTTGTCTCACTTTGTTCCTTGAAACAAATGAATAAGAAAAGATATATTATAATAACTTTGTAATTATTACCATAGTGTTCAAACAAAGTAAATAGTATATTGTAAATATTTACCTTTGCTTTATTAGTCAACCAATGTGCAACAAGAAATAGGAATTGACTTTTGTCTACTTGAGAATCATCAACCTTTGTAACCATTTCCTCTGGTGTCTTGTGTTCATCATAAAATTTAGACTTTAATTTATTCTTCTATTGCCTTCACTTTGTACCCATGTTTCTTAGTGCTCAAGACTTTATTTTTTAAAATATTTCTTCAACAACGAGCTCATCAAAATCAGATTTGTGAAATTCAAACTTTGACTACATTTTGAAAGAGGTAATTGGAAAGAAAATGTCAATATATATTATATGAATTGCTACTATTAACTAGAAACTAAAAGATTATTGTCATAGCATTAGCAAGCAACTAAAACATTATCGTATTGATACCTCTAATGTTTTCCACATTTCTTCCTTCTTAGCATTTGACATTTCATGCCAATTTGTATAATTAATTGGTGTAAAACTAGGCATTCTCACCATGCGACCAATGAATCAAGTTAAAGAGTAAGATTCATCATCGATAGGTATAGCATCATCATTGACCTTAACAACAACATGCTCCCCTTCTTTCGAATCCCAAATATCAGCCATACGTGTAGGACCTCAAGCTTTATTATGTTAAACATTTCCTACATAGAAAAAAAACATGTAAAGAAAGTAATCAAATTCACTAAAAAATTAAACAAGTACAATATTATAACACATAAAGAATTGTACTAACAGAATATAGTGTTTTTATACCTGAATTATGTTTAACTTGTTCATCTTGATCTTCATTATTTGTAGATTGAGAAATTGGTTCTTGAGATTCTTGCAAAGGCTTATGTTGTGAAGCTTCTAGACCTATAGGCATATGTTATTCTTCAGATTGTGTTTGCAATTGAGAACTAGAGGCACGATTTACCTTAGTGATATTCTATCGTCTACGCTTTGCTATCTCAAGTCTAATAATACACAAAATATACTAAGTATAATATAACAAAAAACTTGATAGTGGCAAACCATATAAAGCATAACGTACAATTTAATATATTATATGATCACACAAAATTAAGTAATTCAAGCTAGTAACATAAAAACAAAATATTAGTGAACTATGTCTTACATTGTAAAACCTTAACAACAATTTAAACTATTACATAGAATTAAAAAAGTCCTCCTCATTATGCTCATCTATGGGATCTTCTTCTACATGCTCATTTTTCATCTCTGGTGTGACCTCTGTTCCTTCATCATCAACTTCACTTCTAACCCAATTTGAAGTACCATGTGTGTCATCAAATTCAACATGGATTTCTCCATTTTCTTGCTCTCTATATAAAGATGATTCATCACCCATATCAAATACATATCTAAGTTTTGCATGCTTGACAATAACCTAACCATTATGTCTTTCATCCTTCATATAAAAAATTTTCTTAGCTTGTGATGCCAAGATAAAAGGATCATGAACCAAATTAGTTCCATTATAAGCTAGAGTGAAACCAAATTTATGCTTCTTGCAACCTCTATTTATATCAATCTAATCACATTTAAATAACGCAACTTTCATTCTACCAGTATAATTCAACTGAATGATGTATTTTAAAACCCCATGATAGTTAACTTCTTCCTCAATAGGCTATGCATCTCTTGTACTTGCATAACTCATCATCTTGGTTGTTACAACAACCCCACTATTTTGAGTTTTCAAGTATCTCTCACGTGGCTTAGTATGAAATCTAAAACCATTAATGATATAACCAGTGTATTTCCTAACAATATTAGTTGGACCACAAATAAGTTATCTAAGTTGATCTGTGATGTTTGCATCTCCTTGTTGATCTAAATTGGCAACCTATCCAATTTCATATTTGGTTAAAATAATAATCTAACTATAAAAACTTTAATTACATATTCCAAACCATGATGTGTAACTTATATGATCATGAAACCAATCATTAAAAGTTTCACTTTGCAACTTTTGTATCTCATATGGTGTAAGTCAAGGAGACCGATTACACCTCTTAAGAAATTGCTTATGTTTTCTACATGAAAAAATTCTTAGAAGACTATAAAATATACTACAAAAGAAAATTATCAAGTATAATATGCATGTAGATAAGTGATCTTACTTTATAAAAGAAGCAACCTCAACAGAATTAAATAGCACATATCGATGTACTTGAACTAAAGGTGTAGCATCAAGTACAATTTGTGAGACCCTTTTATGCTTATTAACATTAAAACCTTTATGTTTTAGTGTTCCCAATGGTCTTCTTATAGTAGAAAGAATGGATATTTCTTCCTTTACAAAAGGATTATTATCTTCATTTTAGATGGGTCAATTAAAAATAGTTCTCATCCCATCAAAATATCTTGAACAAAAAGTTATATATTCATTTGCTAAGTACCATTCTGCAATTGAACCTTCAGGACAAGCTCTATTGCGCACATATGATTTAAAAGTAAAAAAAAAACCTATATAAATGGAAGTTCAATAAAAAAGATCATTAGAAAACATCCTAGTTGAATTTTAAGTAAAAAGATCTATAACACTTTAAGATATACCTCTCAATAGGATACATCCATTGATAAATGACTGGACTAGTAATTTTTGCTTCATTTGCCAAATGGATAACTAAATGTACCATTATTGTGAAAAAAAGATGATTTTTCCATTAAGTTTAAAGAGTATTCATCTAAAGTTTTCATTTCCTGAAGAATCTTTAAGAAAGAATTTTTTTCAATTAAGCTCATTTGAAATGAAACTTAAGGCAAGTATTAGGTGTTAGTGCCAAGAAATGACTTTGGATGAAAAACACTCATCATACCCATTTTTACAAGGTCAAATTATGCTTTGTAGTTATCCTTTGAATTCTCTTCTTGCCTAATCAATGTACTAAAAATGTTATCACTGACATTCTTTTTTATATACATCACATCAAGATTGTGACGCAATAAAAGATATTCCCAATTAGGTAATGTGAACAAAATACTCTTCTTCTTTCATGGCCCATCTTCATTACCATTCCATTATTTCAACTGTCTCAACACTTCACTCTCGAATGGTGTTGAAGTAGCATTTCTAAATTCTTAAGTTTCATCAAATGAGTTTTTATCATTTCGAAACCTATGATTAGGTTGCAACCACCTACGATGGCACATGTAACAATACTTTCTACCATGTTGTAACCACTTAGATATAATATTAAATCTATAGCGAAGACATGCATACTCTCCCTTAATGCTCCACCCAGACAAATTGGCATGTGCAAGAAAGTCGTTAATGGTCCAAATTAATGTTGCACATAGTTAAAAGTTTTGATTTTTTTAGGCATCAAAAGTCTGAACACCAACTTCCTAAAGTTCGTGTAACTCTTTTACCAAAGGTTGTAGATATCTATATTGTTTTCAAGACCATTTGGGCCAATAATAAGTAGGGAAAGAATAAAGTTTAGCTATGTCATGTACATCCATAGAGGCAAGTTATAAGATATCAATATAATAGGCCAAGTGCTATGTGTCACACTCATAGTTTTGAAAGGGTTAAAGCCATTGAAGCCAATCCCAAGTGAATATTATGAGGGTCAAAGAAAAACTCAAGATATTGAGAATCTAATTCTTTCTAAGCTAGAGAACTTACAGGATATCTTACATGTTTATCTTTAATACGTTCATATTCATGTCAAGTCATTAATAGAGCAATTTTTTAAGACATGAATAGCATTTGTAGTCTTGGAATTAAAAAAAACCAACACAATATCTTAGTAGCTTTTTTTTTTGTTTCTAACACTATATCTTCGAAACCACTTTCTACATCATTCAAGCTTTCTTTCCACCTTGAAGTGTCATATTTTGAACATATTTCTTCATTTGCCTTATCTTTCCAAAACAACATGTAATTATTGGGACAAGCATGGATATTTTTCATATCCCAAACTTAAGGAAAAAATCATCTTTTTCAATTTTTGATAAGACCCTGGCAATATATTACCCTTTCGTAGAGCAAGTTTCAAAACCTCTAACAATGTATTGAAAGATTTATTTGTCCAACCATTAAAACACTTAATGTGGAACAAAAAGATTACAAAGAAAAACTTTGTGAAGTTTTTGCAATTTGCATATAGTTTCTCTTTTACATCATCAAGTAAACCCTAAAACTTGTTACTATCAATTCTATAACCATGGTGTTGCTCTCTACTAGTATCTTCAGCTTGTATGTTGCCCATATCAACATTCATAGCTCTTTCAACCATTATATCATGTAACAAATCATGAAGGTAAAGACCTAGCCCTTTTTCTTTGTCATTAGTTGTTTTAGTAGGTAAACATGCATCTAAGACCTCCTCATATTATGTGATCAAATGTATCTCTCTTACAAACTCTAAATGTGTTGACACATTTAACATAAGGACCCCAAATGTTTCCATTTTCAGATGATATTACAAAGGCAAAGTCTAAAAAACTAGTGACTCTTTTATGTATTCTTCACTCACTCTTGACCTAAAATTTATCCATGCCTTATTCAGATGATTTACCGTAGTAATAAAATTATATTTAATTTAAAAACTTAAATTAAAACAAAAGCATTTAATTTCAGCAGTAAATAAAATTTGATTATGTAAGCATAATGTCAATTTTCATTAAGAAGAGTATTTCAGATTTACCTTTATAATTAAAGTTATGAAGTTTCAAGAGAAGCATAACCAAGATTAGTTTCGGTTGAATAAGTAAGAGAGAGGTAGAGGATAGAAGGAAAGTAGCTCAAAAGAAAAATAAGAATATTTGAAATAACTCACAATTGCAAAAGGATAAAATTTGGGTAGCTTGTAAAAACTGTGTAGAAATGAGGGATGTTTACAAGGAAAACAAAGTTTTAAAGATAAAAATTTAAATAAGGATTTTAGCTACAAAGTTAAAAAGATCAAAGGTGACAGAGAATGAGGCAAGATAAACTTCAGGTGAGATAAGGACTGAAAGGCAAAGTAAAGATGATGGGAACAAAATTTTCACTACTTTTGTTTTAATAAGTTTAGATTTTTTTAGAAGGTTTTCATTCTCGAGATAAGGGAGCATAAGGTAAGGATGGTGGATTATTGAATGTGTTTTTTGCTAGAAAATGCCTCAAATAATCTATGAAAAATCTTAGCATCTAGTCATTTAGGCGAGAGATTATTGAAGGCATTTCTTTCCTAAAAAATGCCTTGAATAATTGCTAACAAAATATTGAATGATGTTATTGAAGGTATTTTTGGCTAAAAACACCTTCAATAATCCCTTCTCATTTTTTTTTGGGAATCATTCAAAGTATTTTTTGATCAAATGCCTTGAATAATCCCTTGGGGTTAGTCAAGACATTTATAGCCAAAAACACCTTAAATAATCACCTTCAAGTGTTTATGAGGAGATTATTAAATGTATTTTTGCCTAAAAAACTCATTCAATAATCGCTAACAAAATATTAAATTGGGTTATTAAAGGTGTTTCTAGCAAAAAATGCCTTGAATAATCCCAAATTATTAAAGGTATTTTTGGCCAAAAACGTCTTTAATAATCTCCTCCTATTTTTTTGGGATGATTCAAGGTGTTTCTATGATAAAACTTCTAGAATAATCACTTTCAGGCATTTATGAGGAGATTATTGAAGGTGTTTTTACCTAGAAAATGCCTTGAATAATCCCTAACAAAATATTGAATGGTGATAACGAAGGCATTTTTGGCAAAAAAATATGCCTTGAATAAATCCTAAATTATTTAAGCTGTTTTTACCAAAAGCACCTTCAATAATCTTCACTAATTCTTTTTGGCTTCATTCAAGGCATTCTTATGATTAAATGCCTTGAATAATCCCCTTCAAGTGTTTATGACGAGATTATTAAAGGTGTTTTTGCCTAGAAAACTCATTGAATCATCCCTAACAAAATATTGAATAGGGTTAATGAAAGTGTTTCTAGCCAAAAATACCTTGAAGAAATCCTAGATTATTGAAGATGTTTTTGGCCAAAAACACCTTTAATAATGCCCTCCAATTTTTTAGAGGGGATTATTCAAGGCGTTTTTGTTATTCAAGATATTTTCTGCCAAAAATGCCTTCAATAACACCTTTCATTTTTTTTGGATTATTCAAGGTGTTTTTTGATAAAATGCCTTGAATAATCCCCTTCAGGCATTTATGAAGAGATTATTAAAAGCATTTTTGCCTAAAAGATGCCTTGAATAATCCCTAACAAAATATTGAATAGGGTTATTGAAGGCATTTCTAGCAAAAAATGCCATGAATAATTCCTAGATTATTCAAGGTATTTTTAGCCAAAAACGCCTTTAATAATCCCCTCCAAATTTTTAGAGGGGTTTATTCAAGGCATTTTTTGCCAAAATTGCCTTCAATAATCTATTGGTTTTTTTTTTATTAGGATTATTCAAGATGTTTTTGCTTAGAAAATACCTTGAATATTCCCTTACAAAAAATTGAAGATGTTTTTTTTGGTAAAATGCCTTTACTGATAATTTTTAAAATTCATTCCCCTGTCTTGAACTTTGGAATCCCAAATTGCAATTACGGAGAACGATTAAAAACTACGTTGCAACCAAACCAAAACCCCTAAACCTATTTAGTTTGCCTTTTGGTGTTTTCATCTCTCTTTTCAACATTAACAACTGAAAACATTGCACCTCTCTTTTTACCGATATGTTTTTATTTTATTTATTTTTGTACTATTATATTCTTTGATATAGGTATTTTTTTGGTTCCTTACTTTATATATTTTTTATTCATTCCACCATCACTTAAGTCATCCAATCTCTCTTCATTGTATGTATGGTGTCTTTTTGTAGTTTGGTTTAAATATTATGGTTTACTGAAAGGTGTTGTGGAAATTATGGGTATTTTTTTACTCATTATTTGTTTTGCATGGAACTCTTATTTAAGATGGAATCACAGTATGGCTTGTACTTATAAAATATTATTGGTTTGAGGATGTTTTATGTATATTGGTGTAGTAACTATAGTATGATTATTATGTACTATGTGAAATTCAAAGAGATAGTTTAGTTTATTTCGTACAATTATGATCAAAATTTTCTTCTGCTATTGAACATAAAGAAAATACACCTGCAGTGAAAAAAAAAGCAAAGGGACAAAACAAACAAATTCAAGTGACTGACATGAAAATTCACATCGACTTCAATCGAAGTGGCAACCTGTGTCTAATGGAGTTGCCAAGTTGGCTAGCCATATTGGAGTGATCATTTGTAGTAGCATTTCTATTACATACCATAATTGGTGATGAGTCCCTAATGATCTAAAAGATCATATATGAGAGTTAGTTATGGTATGTTTATTCAACTATTTCATAAAATTTACTAAATGATCATTTAATTGAAATTCAATGTGTTCATACTAATTGTGTTGAATTTATTAGGAACGGTTTGACATTCCAATTGAGTGTAAAAAGCTTGTGTTGCAATCATCTGGGAAAGCAATTTAGAGACTTTAAAAACTTATTGACAAGCCAATATATTTTACCATTCACTGATCATGGTGATGTCTTGGTTGTTCCACCTTTGTCATATACAGATGTTATAAGTTATCAAGATTGCATGAATTTTGTTTGAGATTGGCTATCAAAAGAATTCTTGGTATGCATACCCATTACAAAAAATGTTTATAAGATTTTATGTAATATTTTCGATATCTTAATATGTGATTTATGTAATTTCTTTCCTTTTTAGAAAATCAAAGAACAACAAAAGAACATTCAAGCCAAACAAGTATATCACCATTGGACATCGAGAAAGGGTTATGCAAATGTCAAGTATGAGCTTGTAAGTATTCACACACTTTGTTTTATACTCAAAATGAATATTTTTGAACATTCGTTTATTATATTCTGATTCTTATATAGCGTTAATGTATTAGGAATCATCTAGCTCTGGCACCAAAGTTTTTACATGGGATGTATGGAAACAAGGACACATATAAAAAGATAAATTATTTGTAGATGAAACAACCAAAAAAATGGCTAAAAAGATTGTATGTATAATTGCTCATTATATCATGTATGATTAGCTTCGTGTTTGTACACATGACTTTATACTTGTATAGATTTATTGTTACGACCCATCTTATTATTATCTTTCAGGATGATTTTGCTACTAAAATTAAATCCAATGAACTGGCAGCCCACTATGGCTAAGATCCTTTGTCTTTAGCATTAAGAGAGAAAGAAAGACATGGTCAAGTTCATGGCGTTGGTAGATTTATGTTGCCATCAAAGTTCTTTAATAATCAACCCAAAACCCCTTAAATGACAAATGAACAATATGAAGCATCATTAAGCAACAACAATAAACACTTGATGACCAAGAGCAACACCTAAATGATTAACAGTAAAGACTTGCAGCTTTGGAGGTGATGTTGGCTGTAATGCAGCCTAGCATACCTGTAAGCCAGTCGAATAGCATCATCTAGTTAGGACAAGCTTCTATTGCAAGTCAGGTAGAAAACCCAACTCCAATACTTGCCATGAAGTATGATTTTGTTTATTCACTTAATATTTATTTGTTTATTCTATTTAGTGATTTAGTTTTAATACTTATATTTCATTATATATTATAGTAGGATGTTGGGACTTAGAGGATGACCCTTGCTTAGGCTGCCATTAATGTGTTATCTAATTATGCACTTGATCATTTATCCAGAGGAAACTGCATTATTGTTGAGTCCGAGGATGGGTAATTTGATCATCCATTAGTTACTTACCTTGGGGAGCCTGAGATTAAGGAATTTTATACCCTAGATGAAATATCAGCCACTAATATTGTTGTCTATATGAGGTTAGCTTATAAATTTAAATATGCAAAGTCAATATGTATTTATCTATATTACATTGTATTACTAACTAGTATTATTGATTGTTATCATGTAGCTTCCTATATAGAGAGGTCAAGGCTAGACAAATGACCATAGATTTAGATTCGTTGACCCAAATTTCATTAGTGGGTGAATGGCACTGTCGTTTTTCGTGGTCGCCATGTGGGTCAATGCTTGCAAAAATGGGCCAATTATTTTTTGGTCCTATATAATGCTACATAAGTTATATTCATACAAATAATTATTCCAACCTTACTCGAATCTAAGATGATGCCTAATCTGAGTATATCATTCTTATTATTTTGCAATTGTCATTGGTAGCTTATTGTGATTGATACCAATTCCTTAATGCCATGCTTATTTAATTTCGCTAAACCAATGGCAAAGCCTAACCCTGATATTTAGAATTTTATAAAGAGGTATTACATGTTATTATATTATCTTGTGTTTCTTCATAATTACTTTTATTTTTATATTAAGTACTTTTTTTTGTTCAATTTAGGGGAATGTCTACAGTTGAGAAAAAATCAAGGATAAATTAGGTATCATTACCCGTAAATGTGAAATTTATTCTTTTATGCTAAGTTTTTATTTAGATAAATGTTTCCTAAATCCACTAATTTATTTTTAAGGTACCTCGTCTACCAAGATATACTGAATGTGGATATTATGTCCTTTGTTTTATTAAGGACATAGTTTTATATGATTTTATGACCACACCATTCAAGGTTAGCATTAATTTCATACAATCATAATATCTTCAAAAAAAAAAAAGTTAAATTATGTTCTCATTTATTAACATTTAATTTTGATTTTTTTATGATGGGAGAGTAAAGGAAGCTTCATGATAGATGAACTTGATGAAGTTTGTAAAGAGTGGGCTGAGTATGTATTATCATTTGCTACACCTTAAGGTTGGAGATTGTTGGTTAGGTATAAATATAGGCATTTCATTTTTTATAATGTTATTGACTGCCATGTTGAATGGATAATTTATGTTTCTAGCTTGGGGTATTGGTTTAATTTTATTAGTATATATTTGTTTTATATCAATTGGTAGCTTATATGAATACACATATATTGAGTACGATTATTTGAAAAAAGTATATTTATATGGCAACGTTATCAGTTATAAATTTGGATGTGTGGTCAATTTATTGAAACACTACAATGTTCGTAATGTAAATTCCAAAATGTAATTCATAGTATTACATATATAAACCAAATGTTTTTTAGGCATAAACCTACAACTGATTTGCATTCATTTCCAAACATGCTTTTCAAAATGGTAACGGCTATTGCCCCATTTTTTTAGTTGGGTGAACTGGTTTAAATTAAAGGCATTTCTAATAAGAAACACCTTGAATAATCTTTTTAAATTTTTATGAGTGGATTATTGAAGGCGTTTTTGGCCAAAAACGCCTTGAATATACTAAAACAAAAGGCCATAACAATTTTAAATGGATAATTGTTCAATAGTCATAAGTATTTGAACTTGTTTAGTAAACAGATTTATTTTTTCAAAACTCTTGCTTATTAATTTTTTGAATGTTAATAAATTAGTATTATTTTATTCCGAATAAGCTTGTATGATTTGAAACAATTATTACATATCTAAACTAAAGGTCAGAACAATTTGAAATAGATAAATATTCTAATAATCTTAACTATTTAAACTAGTTCAATAAACACATTTATTTTTTAAATCTCTTATTAATTTTTGAAATGTTATTAAATTAGTATTATTTTTATCCAAATAAGCTTGTACGATCAGAAACAATTGTTTTATGAGAAAACACAAATCATAACTATTTGAGATTGATATTTGTTCAAATATTCATAACTGTTTGAACTGGTTTGAAAATAACTTTAGTTTTTAAATCTCTTGCTAATTAATTTTTGAAATATTAGTAAAGTAATATTATTTTATTTCAGATAAGTTTTTATGAATTGAAACAATTGTTTTATGACAAAATAAAAGGTCATAATGATTTTAGATAGAAAATTGTTCAAATAGTCAAATCTATTTAAACTTGTTTAGTAAACAGATTTATTTTTTCAAATATCTTACTCATTAATTTTTCAAATGTCAATAATTAGTATTATTTTATTTTTAAAAAGCTTGTATGAATTGAAATAATTGTTTTATGACTAAACAAAAGATTAGAATGATTTGAAATAGATAATTGTTCTAATAGTTTTAACTATTTGAATTGATTCGACAAACACATTTATTTTTTTTAAATCTCTTATTAATTTTCGGAATATTATTAAATTAGTATTATTTTGGTTCGAATAAGCTTGTATGAAAAGAAACAATTGTTTTATGACAAAATAAAGACTATAACGATTTGAGATAGATGATTGTTCAAATAGTCATAACTATTCAAACTATTTTTGTAAATAGATTTAGTTTTTATATCTCTCATTAATTGTTAAAATATTAATAAATCAATGTTAATTTATTTTGAATAATTTTGCATGAATAGATTGTTTTATGACAAAACAAAAGGTCTTAACAATTTCATATAGATAATTATTCAAATCGATATAATTATTTGAACTTGTTTAGTAAACATATTTATTTTTTAAATCTCCTACCTATTAATTTTTATAATATTAATAAATTAGTATTATTTTATTTTGAATAAACTTGTATGAATAGAAATAATTGCTTTATGAAAAAACAAAAGATCATAACTATTTGAAATAAATAATTTTTTAAGCAATCATAACTATTTGAACTCGATTGGTAAACAGATTTATTTTTAAACTTTTTTACTTATGAATTTTTGGAATTATAATAAACTAGTACTATTTTATTATGAATATGCTTGTATGAACAGAAATAATTGGTTTATGACAAAACAAAAGGTCAAAATATTTGAACATGTTCAAAAAATAGATTTATTTTTTAAATTTTTACTTATTAATTTTTAGAATATTAATAAATTTATATTATTTTATTCCAAATAAGCTTGTATGAACAGGAACAATTGTTTTATGACAAAACAAAAGGTAATAATGATTTGAAATAGATAATTATTCAAATAGTCATAACTATTTGAACTTGTTTGAAAAATAGTTTTCATTTTTAAAAACTCTTACTCATTATTTTTTAGAATATCAATAAATTAGTATTATTTTATTTTGAATAAGTCTATATGAATTGATACAATTTTTTTATGATGAAACCAAAGGTTATAATGATTTTAAATAGATAATTACTCAAATAGTTATGACTATTTGAACTTGATCAGTAAACATATCTATTTTAAAAATCTTTTACTTATTAATTGTCAAAATATTAAAAATTAATATTATTTTAATCCAAATAAGCTTGTATGGAGAAAAGCAATTGTTTTATGACAAAACATATTGTCATAACAATTTGAAATAAGAAATTGCTCAAATAGTTATAACTATTTGAACTTATTTGGTAAATAGATTTATTTTTTATATCTTTTACTTATTAGTAGTCTAAATATTAATAAATTTGTATAATTTTATTTGAAATAAGCTTGTTTGAATAGAAAAAATTATTTTATGATAAAACAAAGAGTTATAGTGATTTGAAATAGATAATTGTTTAAATAGTCATAATTATTTGAACTTGTTTGGTAAACAGATTCATTTTTTAAATCTCTTACTTATAATTTTAAGAATATTAATAAATTAGATTTATGTTGTTTTGAATAAACTTTACAAACAGAAACAATTGCTTTGTGATAAAACAAAATGTCATAATGATTTGAAATAGATAATTGTTCAAACAGTCATAACTATTTGCACTAGTTAGGCTAACAAGTTCATTTTTAAAATCCATTACTTCTTAATTTTTAAAATATTAATAAATTAACATTACTTTATTTTGAATAAGACTATATGAATAGAAACAATTATTTTATGACAAAACAAATGGTCATAACGATTTGAAATAAAGAATTGTTCAAATAGTTATAACTAATTGAACTGGTTTAGCAAACAAATTTATTTTTTAAATCTCTTACTTCTTAATTTTCAAAATATTAATAATTTAATATTATTTTATTCTAAACAAACTTATATGAACAAAAACATTTGTTTTATGACAAAAGAAAAAAGGTCATAACGAGTTAAAATAGATAATTATTCAAATAGTCATAATTATTTAAACTGGTTCAACAAACATAATTTTTTAAAATCTTTTACATATTAATTTTGAAAATATTAATAAATTTGTTTTATTTTATTTCGAATAAGTTACTAAGAACTAAATAAATTATTTTACGACAAAATAAAAAGGTCATAACAATTTGAAATAAAAAATTTGTTCATATAGCCTTAACTATTTGAATTGATTCAACAAATAAATTTATTTTTTAAATCTCTTAGTTATTAATTTTTAGAATATTATTACACTAGTATAATTTTTTTTGAATAAACTTGTATGAATAGAAATAATTATTTTATGACATAACAAAAGGTTATAACAATTTGAAATGCGTAATTGTTCAAATAGTCATAACTATTTGAACTAGTTCAATAAACAAATTTATTTTTTCAATCTCTTGCTTATTAATTTTTGAAATATTAGTAAATTAGATTTATTTTATTCCGAATAGGCTTGTATGATAAACACAATTGTTTTATGACAAAACAAAAGTTCATAACAATTTGAAATAGATAATTGTTTAAATGGTTGTAATTATTTGAACTAAAATGATAAACTAATTTTATTTTTTTAAATCTCTAACTAATTACTTTTTGAAATATTAATAAGTAATATTATTTTATTTCAAATAAGCTTCTATGCACTGTAACAATTGCTTTATAATAAAATAAAAAGTCATAATGATTTTAAATATATAATTATTCAAATAGTCATAACTATTTGAACTTGCTTGATAAACTAATTTATTTTTTTTTATTTCTTGCTTATTAATCTCCTAAATGTTAACAAATTAGTATTATTTTATTTTGAATAGACATGTATGAGCTGAAACAATTATTTTATGACTAAACAAAAAGTCAAAATGATTTGAAAAAATATAATTGTTCTAATAGTCTTAATTATTTGAACAAGTTTGGCAAACAAATTTATTTTTTGAATCCTTATTAATTTTTGAAATAGTAATAAATTGGTATTATTTTATTCTGAATAATTTTGTATGAATACTAGTTATTTTGAATAATTGGTATTATTTTATGATAAAACAAAATGTCATAATGATTTGAGATAGATAATAGCTCAAATGGACATGATTATTTGATCTTGTTCAGTAAATAAATTTATTTTTTAAATCTCCAACTTATTAATTTTTAGAATATTAATAAATTAGTATTATTTTTTTCTGAATAAACTTTTATGAATAGAAACAATTGTTTTATGGCTAAAGAAAAGATCATAATGATTAGAAATAAATATTTGTTGAAATAGTCATAACTATTTGAACTTGTTTGGCAAATAGAATTATTTTTTAAATCTTTTACTTATTAATTTTTGGATTTTTAATAAATTAGTATTATTTTATTTTGAATAAGCTTGTATGAACAAAAGCAATTGATTTATCACAAAACAAATGGTCATAACAATTTAAAATAAATAATTGTTCAAATAGTCATAACTATTTAAACGTGTTCAGAAAAATAAATTTATTATTTAAATTATTATTTATTAATTTTTGAAATATTAATAAATTTATGTTATTTTATTCAAAACAAGCTTTCATGAATAGATCGAATTGTTTTCTGACAAAACAAAAAGTCATAATGTGTTGAAATAAATAAGTGTTCAGATAGTCATAACTATTTGAATTTTTTCAATAATTGATTCATTTTTTTTAATTCTCTTACTCATTAATTTTTGAAATATTAATAAATTAGTATTATTTTATTTCAAATAAATTTATATTATATGAAACAATTGTTTTATTACAAAACAAAAGGTCATAATTATTTGAAATAGTTAATCATTCAAATAGTCATGACTATTTGAATTTGTTCGGTGAAATATTTATTTTTTAAATATTTTACTTATTAATTGATGAAATATTAATAAATTAATATTATTTTAATTCGAATAAGCTTTTTGAATAGAAACAATTGTTTTATGACAAAACAAAAAATTATAACAATTTATTGTTCAAATAATCATAATGATTTAAACTTGTTTAGTAAACAGATTTATTTTTAAAATTTTTTACTTATTAATTGTCTTAATATTAATAAATTTGTATTGTTTTATTCAAAATAAACTTGTATAAACAAAAGAAATCTTTTTATGACAAAATAAAAGATTATAGCGATTTCAAATAGATAATTTGTTCAAATAGTCATATTTATTTAAACTTGTTTGATAAACAGATTCATTTTTTAAATCTTTTAATTATTAACTTTTGGAATGTTAATAACTTAGTATTATTTTATTTTGAATAAGCTTATTAACCTAAAATAAATTTTGATGACAAAACAAAAGTCATATCAATTTGAAATAAATAATTATTCAAAAAGTCATGAGTATTTGATCTAGTTAGGTAAACATATTAACTTTTTTAATTTTTTACATTGTCAAAATATTAATAAAATAGTATTATTTTAATTTGAATAAGCTTGTATGAATAGAAACTATTGTTGAATAATAGAACAAAAAGTAATAACAATTTGTAATAAATAATTGCTCAAATAGTCATAACTATTTGAACTGGTTTGATAAAAAGCTTTATTTTTAAATCTCTTATTATTTTTTGAAATATTAATAGATTAGTATTATTTTATTCCAAACAAACTTATATGAATAAAAACATTTGTTTTATGAGAGAACAAAAGCATTTGTTTTATGAGAAAACAAAAGGTCATAACGATTTGAAATAGATAATTGTTCAAATAGTCATAATTATTAGAACTGGTTAGGTAAATAAAATTATTTTTTAAATCTTTACTTATTAATTTTTGAAATATTAATAAATTCATTTTATTTTATTCTGAATATGCTAGTATTAATTAAAAATTTTGTTTTATAACAAAGGAAAATGTCATAATGATTTGAAATAGATAATTATTCATATACTCTTAACTATTTGAACTGGTTCAACAAACAAATTTAATTTTTAAATCTCTTAGTTATTAATTTTTAAAATATTATTAGATTGCTATTATTTTATTTCAAATAAGCTTGTATGAATATAAATAATTATTTTATTGCAAAACAAAAGGTTTATTTTTGAAATAATTATTTGAAGTATACAATTATTTAAATGGTCATAACTATTTGAACTAGTTCAATAAACAGATTTATTTTTTAAATATCTTACTTATTAATTTTTGAAAGATTAATAAATTAGTATTATTTTATTCCAAACAACCTTGTATGATAAAAAACAATTGTTATATAACTAAACAAAAGGTAATAACAATATGAAATAGATGATTATTAAGATGGTGATAATTATTTGAACTGATTTAGTAAACTGATTAATTTTTGAAAGATTAATAAATTAGTATTATTTTATTCCAAACAACCTTGTATGATAAAAAACAATTGTTATATAACTAAAAAAAAGGTAATAACAATTTGAAATAGATGATTGTTGAGATAGTGATAATTATTTGAACTGATTTGGTAAACTGATTAATTTTTTAAATATTAATAAATTAGTATTATTTTATTTCAAATAAGCTTGTATGAATTGAAACAATTGTTTTATGACAAAATAAAAAAGTCATAACAATTTTACATAGACAATTATTCAAATAGTTGTAACTATTTGAATTTGTTCAATAAACAATTTATTTTTTAAACTCTTGCTTATTAATTTTTGAAATATTAAGAAATTAGTATTATTTTATTTTGGATAAGCTTTTACGAACTAAAACAATTATGAATGTTAAATAGATTTATATTTCAAATCTTTTGCTTATTAATTTTTTTGAATGTTAATAAATTTGGATTATTTTATTCCGAATAGGTTTCTAAGATATGAAACAAATATTTTATGACTAAACAGGATATCAGAATGATTCAAAATAGATAATTTTCTAATGGTTTTAACTTTTTGAACTGGTTTTGTAAGCAAATTTATATGTTAAATCTCTTACATAATAATTTTTGAAACATTATTAAATTAGTATTATTTTTAACAAAATAAGCTTCTATGATCAGAAACAATTGTTTTATGACAAAACAAAGATCTTAACGATTTGAGATTGATAATTGTTCAAATAGTCATAACTATTTGAACTAGTTTGGTAAATTGATTTATTTTTTAAATCTCTTATTAATTTTTGAAATATTAATAAATTAGTATTATTTTATTTCAAATAAGCTTGTATGATCTAAAACAATTGTTTTATGACAAAACAAAAGGTCATAACGATTTGAAATACACATCATTCTAATGGCCATAATTTATATTAACTGATTTAGAAAACAGATTTATTTTTTTAAATTTCTTACTTATTAATTTCAAAAATATTAATAAACTAGTATTATTTTATTCCATCTAACCTTGTATTAACTGATTTAATTGTTTTATGACAAATCAAAAATTTGATGATTTTAAATAAACAATTGTTCAAATAGTAATAACTATTTAAAATTGTTTGGTAAATAGATTTATTTTTTAAAAATCTATTTCTTATTAATTTTTTGAATGCTAATAAATTAGTATTAATTTATTCCAAATATGCTTATTAATTTTCTTGCTTATTATTTTAAATTTCTTGCTTACTAATTTTTTTAATGTTAATAAAATAGTATTATTTTAGACTAAAACAATTGTTTTACGACAAAACAAAGTGTCACAAAGAATTGAAATAGCTAATAGTTCGAATGGACATAACTATTTGAACATGTTCATGAATAGATTTATTTTTTAAATCTCCAACTTATTAATTTTTAAAATATTAATAAATTAGTATTATTTTATTTCAAATAAACTTGTATGAATAGAAATAATTGTTTTATGACAAGATAAAGGATCATAATATTTGAAATAAATAATTGTTCAAATAATCGTAACTATTTGAACTCGCTCAATAAACAGATTTATTATTTTAATTCTATTTATTAATTTTTGGAATTGTAAAAAATTAGTATTATTTTATTCCGAATAAGCTTTTATGAACAGAAACAATTAGTTTATGACCAAACAAAAGATCATAGTGAGTTGAAATGGATAATTGTTGAAATAGTTATAACTATTTGAATGTGTTCGAAAAATATATTTATTTTTAAAATTTTTACTTATTAAATTTTGTAATATTAATCAATTTATATTATTTTATTTGAAATAAGCTTGCAAGAACAGAATTGATTGTTTTATGACAAAGCAAAAGGCCATAATATTTTGAAATAGATAATTATTCATATAGTCATAACTATTCGAACATGTTCAATAAACAGATTAATTTTTAATTCTCTTACTCATTAATTTTTTATTATTAATAAATTAGTATTATTTTATTTCAAAAAAGCTTATGTGACCTGAAGCAATTGTTTTATTACAAAACAAAAGGTTAAATGAGTTGAAATAGTTAATTATTCAAATAATCATGACTATTTCAACTTGTTCAAAAAATATATTTATTTTTTAAATCTTATACTTATTAATTGTCAAAATATTAATAAATTAATATTCTTTTAATCCTAACAACCTTGTATGAACAGAAACAATTATTTTATTACAAAACAAAAGGTCATAACAATTTAAAATAAATAATTATTCAAATACTCATAATGATTTGAACTTATTTAATAAACAGATTTATTTTTAAAATTTTTTACTTACTAATTGTCCTAATATTAATAAATTTATATTATTTTATTCAAAATAAGGTTGTTTGGTAAACAGATTTTTTTAAATCTCTTAATTATTAATTTTTAAAATATTAATAAATTTGTATTATTTTGCTTCGAATAAACTTATATGAACTTAAACAATTCCTTTATGACAAAACAAAAGGTCATAATGATTTGAAATAGATAATTATTCAAATACTCATGACTATTTGATCTAGTTCAACAAACATATTTATTTTTAAATTTTTTACTTATTAATTGTCAAAATATTAATAAATAAGTATTATTTTAATTCGAATAAACTTGTATGAATAGAAACAATTGTTTTATGTTAGGATAAAAAGTAATAATGGTTTGAAATAAATAATTTGTCAAATAATCATAATTATTTAAACTGGTTTCATAAATAAGTTTATTTTTTAAATATTTTATTAATTTTTGAAATATTAATAGATTAGTATTACTTTATTATGAACAAACTTATATGAACAAAAACATTTGTTGTATAACAAAACAAAAGGTTATAATGATTTGAAATAAATAATTGTTCAAATAATCATAATTATTTAAATTGGTTAGGTAAACATAAATATTTTTTTAAATCTCTTACTTATTAATTTTTGAAATATTAATAAATTCATTTTATTTTATTCCAAATAAGCTAGTATAAACTAAAAAATTATTTTATGACAAAATAAAAGGTTATAACATTTTGAAATGGCTAATTATTCATATAGTCTTAAATATTTGCACTGGTTTGGTAAACAAATTTATTTGTAATTCTTTTAGTTATTAATTATCGAAATATTAATATATTAGTATCATATTATTCCAAATAAGCTTGTATGAATAGAAATAATTGTTTTGTGATAGAACAAATGGTTATAACAATTTGAAATATACAATTGTTCAAATAATCATAACTATTTGAACTTGTTCAATAAACAGATTTATTTTTTAAATCTCTTATTAATTTTTGAATGATTAATAAATTAGTATTACTTTATTCTTAATAAGCTTAAAGGATCAAAAACATTTGTTATATGACCAAACAAAAGGTAATAACAATTTGAAATAAATAATTGTTGAAATGGCCATAATTATTTAAAATGATTGGGTAAACATGTTCACTTTTTAAATCACTTACTTATTAATTTTTGGAATATTAATAAATTTGTATTATTTTATTTTGAATAAGCTTGTACTATCTAAAACAATTATTTTATGACAAAACAAAAGGTCATAATTTTTTTAAATAGACAATTGTTCAAATAGAAATAACTATTTGAATTTGTTCGATAAATAGATTTATTTTTTAAATATCTTTCTTATTAATTTTTTAAAGTTAATAAATTAGTATTCATTTATTTTAAATAAACTTATATGAATTGAAATAGTTGTTTTATGACTAAACAAAAAGTAAGAATGATTTCAAATGGATAATTGTTTTAATAGTCTTAACCATATGAATTGATTAAAAGAAAAATTATTTTTTAAATCTCTTCCTTATTAATTTTTGAAATATTATTCAATTTGTATTATTTTAATCTAAATAAGCTTGTACGAACAAAAAATTTGTGTTAAGACAAAACAAAAGGTCATAACAATTTGAAATAGATAATCGTTCATATAGTCTTAACTATTTGAACTCATTTGGCAATTAGATTTATTTTTTAATTTTTTTTGTTATTAAGTTTTAGAATATTATTCAATTAGTATTATTTTATTTCAATAAAATAGTATGAACAGAACCAATAGTTTGATGACAAAACAAAAGGTTATAATGATTTGAAATAGATAATTATTCAAATAGTAAAATGATTTGAAATTGTTTGGTAAATAGATTTACCTTTTAATTCTCTTACTAATTAATTTTCTAAATATAAATAAATTAGTATTATTTTATTTTGAACAAACTTATATAAACAAAAACAATTATTTTATGACGAAACAAAAACTAATAACAATTTGAAATATATATTTTTCAAATAGTTATAATTATTTGAATTGGTTCAGTAAATAGAATTATTTTTTAAATCTCTTACGTATAAAATTTTGAAATATTAGCAAATTAGTTATATTTTCTTCCAAATAAACTTGTATAAGCTGAAATAATACGATTTGAAATAGATAATTGTTCATATTGTCTTAACTGTTTGAATTGGTTCAAGAAACGTATTTTATTTTTTAAATCTCTTAGTAATGAATTTTCATAATATTATTAAATTAGTATTATTTTATTTCGAATAAAATTGTATGAACAAAAATAATTGATTTATGACAAAACAAAAGCTTATAACAATTTGAAATAGATAATGTTCAAATAGTCATAACTATTTAAAATGGTTTGGTAAACAGATTTATTTTTTAAATCTCTTACTAATTCTTGAAATATTAATTAATTAGTATTATTTTATTTCAAATAAGCTTGTATGCTGAGAAACAATGGTTTTATGACAAAATAAAAGGTAATAACAATTTGAAATATATAATTGTTCAAACGGTCATAATTATTTGAACTGATTCGATAAATTGATTTATTTTTTAAATCTCTTGCTTATTAATTTTTGAAATATTAATAAAGTAGTACTATTTTATTTTGGATAAACTTTTATGAACTGAAATAATTGTTTTATGAGAAAACAAAAGTTCATAATGATTTTAAATGGATAATTGTTCAAATAATCATAACTATTTGAACTTGTTCAATAAATAGATTTATTTTTTCAAATCTCTTGCTTATTAATTTTTTTAATGTTAATAAATTAATATTATTTTATTTTGAATAAGCTTGTGTGAACTGAAATAATTGTTTTATGACTAATCAAAAGGTCAAAACAATTTGAAATAAATAATTGTTCTAATAGTCTTAACTATTTGAACTAGTTTGGCAAAATACATTTATTTTGAATTATTAAATTAGTATTGTCTTAATCCGAATAAGTAGATATGAAAAGAAACAATTATTCTATAACAAAATAAAGATCATAATGATTTGAGATAGATAATTGTTCAAATAGTCAAACTATTTGAACCAGTTCAGTAAATAGATTTATTTTTTAAATCTCTTAGTAATTTTCAAAATTTTAATAAATCCATATTATTTTATTCGAAATAATTTTGTATGAACAAAAACAATTGTTTTACAACAAAACAAAAAGGTCATAATCATTTGAAATAAATAATTATTCCAATAGACATGACTATTTGAATTTGTTTGGTATATAGATTTATTTTTTAAATCTCTTACCTATTAATTTTTAGAATATTAATAAATTAGTATTATTTTATTCTAATAAACTTGTATGAATAAAAACAATTGTTTGATCACCAAACAAAAGATCATAACTATTTGAAATAAATAATTATTCAAATAGTCTAACTATTAGAGCTTGCTTGGTAAATAGATTTATTTTTTAAATCATTTACTTATTAATTTTTGAAATATTAATAAATTAGTATTATTTTATTTTGAATAAGCTTGTATGACTAGAAACAATTGGTTTATGACAAAACAAAACGTCATAACTATTTGAAATAGATAATTATTCAAATAGTCATAACTATTTGAATGTGTTCAGAAAATAGATTTATTTTTTAAATTTTTTCTTATTAATTTTTGAAATATTAATAAATTTATATTATTTTATTTGAAATAAGTTTATATGAACAGAAATAATTAATTTATGACAAAACAAAAGGTCAAAATGGTTTGAAATCGATAATTGTTCAAATAGTCATAACTATTTGAACTTTTTTAGTAAATAGATTCATTTTTTAAATCTCTTACTCATTAATTTTTAGAATATTAATAAATTAGTGTTATTTTATTTCGAATAAGCTTATATAAACTAATATAGTTGCTTTATTACAAAACAAAAGGTCATAACGATTTGAAATAGATAACTATTCAAATAGTTATGACTATTTGGACTTGTTCGATAAACATATTTATTTTTAAAATCTTTTACTTATTATTTGTCAAAATATTAATAAATTAATATTATTTTAATTTGAATAAGCTAGTATGAACAAAAATAGTTGTTTTATGACAAAATAAAAAGTCATAATGATTTAAAATAAATAATTGTCCAAACTGTCATAACTATTTGAACTTATTTGGTAAACAAATTTATTTTTTAAATCTTTTACTTTTTAATTGTTTGAATATTAATAAATTTGTGTTATTTTATTTGGAATAAACTTGTTCGAATTGAAATTTTTGTTTTATAACAAAACAAAAGGTTATAGCGATTTGAAAAAGATAATTGTTCAAATAGTCGTAAGTATTTGACTTTGTTCAGTAAACAAATTCATTTTTTAAATCTCTTACTTATTAATTTTTGGAATATTAATATGTTAGAATTATATTGTTTCGAATAAGGTTGTACGAATAGAAACAATTGATTTGTGATAAAACAAAAGGTTATAACGATTTAAAATAGATAATTGTTCAAAAAGTCAGAACCAACAGATTCAATTTTTAAATTCGTTGCTTATTAATTTTCAGAATATTAATAAATTAGTATTCCTTTATTCTGAATAAGACCGTATGAACATAAACAATTGTTTTATGACAAAACAAATGGTCATAACAATTTGAAATAAATAATTGTTAAAATAGTACAAAACAAAAGGTTATTATAATTTGAAATAAATAATTGTTAAAATAGTACAGAATAAAAGGTTAACAATTTGAAATATCTAATTGTTCAAATAATCATAACTATTTGAACTAGTTCAATAAATAGATTTATTTTTTAATTCTCCTACTTATTAATTTTTGAAATATTAATAAATTAGTATTATTTTATTCTGAATAGGCTTGTATGATGAAAAACAATTGTTTATTGAAAAACAAAAGTTAATAATGATTTGGGATAGATAATTGTTCAAATAGTCATAATTATTTGAACTGATTTGATAAACTAATTTATGCTTTAAATCTCTAACTTATCAATTTTTATAACATTAATGAAGTAATACTATTTTATTTCGAATAACCTTTTTATGAATTGAAACAATTGTTTCATGATAAAATAAAAGGTCATAACGATTTTAAATAGATAATTGTTCAAATAGTCAAAACTATTTGAACTTGTTTGGTAAACATATGGTTTTTAATTTCTTACTTATTAATTTTTTGAATATTAATAAATTAGTATTATTTTATTTTGAATAAGCATGTATGAGCTGAAGCAATTATTTTATGATTAAACAAAAGGTCAAAATGATTTGAAATAGATAATTATTTTAATAGTCTTAACTATTTGAACTGGTTCGGCAAACAAATTTATTTTTTAAATCCTTACTTATTAATGTTTAGAATATTATTAATTTAGCAATATTTTACTCAAAATAAGCTTGTATGAATAGAAAAAAATGTTTTAGGACAAAAAAAAGATCATAAAGATTTTAGATAGATAACTGTTAAAATAGTTGTAACTATTTAAACTAGTTAGGTAAAAAGATTTAGGTTTTAGATCTCTTATTAATTTTTGAAATAGTAATAAATTAGTACTATTTTATTATGAATAATTTTGTATGAATAGAAACAATTGTTTTATGACAAAACAAAATGTCATAATGATTTGAAATAGATAATAGTTCAAATGGACATGACTATTTGAACTTGTTCAAAAAATAGGCTAATGTTTTAATTCTTCAACTTATTAATTTTTAGAATATTAATAAATTAAATTATTTTATTTCAAATAAACTTGTATGAATAGAAACAATTCTTTTATGAAAAAACAAAGGATCATAACAATTTGAAATAAATAATTGTTCAAATAATCATAACTATTTGAACTCGCTCGATAAATGGATTTATTTTAAAAATATTTTACTTGTTAATTTTGGAATATTAATAAATGAGTATTATTTTATTTTGAATAATGTTTTTTGAATAGAAACAATTTGTTTATGACAAAACAAATGGTCACAACGATTTGAAATAGATAATTGTTCAAATAGTTATAACTATTTGAACATGTTCAAAAAATAAATTTATTTTTAAAATTTTTACTTATTAATTTTTAGAACATTAATAAATTTATATTATTTTATTTGAATAAGCTTGCCTGAACAAAATCAATTGTTTTATGACAAAACAAAAGGTCATAATGTTTTGAAATAGATAATTGTTTAGATAGTCATAACTATTTGAACTTTGTTCGGCAAACAGATTTATTTTTTTAATTCTCTTACTCTTTAATTTTTGAAATATTAATAAATTAGTATTATTTTATTTAAAATAAGCTTACATGAATTGAAACAATTGTTTTATTACAAAACAAACGGTCACAATGATTTGAAGTAAACATATATTTTTTAATTCTTTTACTTATTACTTGTCAAAATATTAATAAATTAATATTATTTTGATCCGAATAAGTTCATATGGATAGAAACAATTATTTTATGATAAAACAAAAAAGTCATAAGAATTTTAAAAAAATAATTATTCAAATAGTCATAACGATTTGAACTTGTTCGGTAAACAGATTTATTTTTTAAATCTTTTACTTATTAATTGTCTTAATATTATAAATTTGTATTATTTTATTTGAAAGAAGCTTGTATGAACAAAAAGAAAATCATTTTATGACAAACCAAAAGGTTTACCGATTCCAAATCAATAATTGTTCAAATGGTCATAATTATTTAAACTTGTTTGGTAAATAGATTCATTTTTAAAATCATTTAATTATTAATTTTTAGAATATTAATAACACAGTATTATATAATTATTTAAACTTGTTCGGTAAATATATTCATTTTTAAAATCTCCTAGTTATTAATTTTTTGAATATTAATAACATAGTATTATTTTATTTCAAATAACCTCATATGAACTGAAATAATTTTTTTATGACAAAACAAAAGGTCATAATGATTTGAAATTGATAATTATTCACAAAATAGTGACTATTTGATCTAATTCAATAAACATATTTATTTTTAAAATGTTTTACTTATTAATTATCAAAATATTAATAAATTAGTATTATATTATATGAACAAGCTTGTATGAATAGAAATTGTTATTTTATAAAAGAACAAAAAGTCATAATGATTTTAAATAAATAATTGCTTAAATATTTATAACTATTTGAACTGGTTTGATAAACAGATTTATTTTTAAATCTCTTATTAATTTTTGAAATATTAATAGATTAGTATTATTTTATTTCAAACAAACTTATATGAACAAAAACATTTGTTTTATGACAAAACAAAGGGTTATAACAATTTGAAATAGATAATTATTCAAAAAGTCATAATTATTTAAACTGATTTGCCAAACATAATTACTTTTTAAACCTCTTATTGATTAATTTTTTGAAATATTAATAAATTTGATTTATTTTATTTCAAATAAATTAGTAAGAATTTAAAAAATTGTTTTATGACAAAACAAAATGTAATAACGATTTGAAATAAATAATTGTTCATATATCCTTAACTATGTGAACTGGTTCAACAAATAAATTTATTTTTTAAATCTCTTGGTTATTAATTTTTAGAATATTATTACATTGGTATTATTTTATTACGAGTAAGCTTGTACAAACAGAAATAATTGTTTTATGTCAAAACAAATGGTTATAACAATTTGAAGTATATAATTGTTCAAATAGTCATAATTATTTGAACTGGTTCGATAAAAAGATTTATTTTTTAAATCTTCTATTTATTAATTTTGAAAAATTAATAAATTTATTTTCTTTTATTCCGAATAGGCTTGTATGATGAAAAATAATTGTTTTATAACAAAACAAAAGTTAATAACAATTTGAAATAGATAATTGTCCAAATGGTTATAATTATTTGAACTAATTTAATAAACTGATTTATGTTTTAAATCTCTAACTTATCAATTTTTATAATATTAATAAAGTAATATTATTTTATTTTGAACAAAATTTTACGAATTGAAACAATTACTTTATGATAAAATAAAATGTCATAATGATTTTAAATAGATAATTGTTCAAATAGTCAAAATTATTTGAAGTTGTTCGATAAACAGATTTTTTTTAATTTCTTACTTATTAATTTTTTGATTTGTTAATAAATTAGTATTATTTTATTTCGAATAAGCATGTATTAGCTGAAGCAATTATTTTATGACTAAACAAAAGGTTAGAATAGTTTAAAATTGTTCTAATAGTCTTAACTATTTGAACTAGTTCAGCAAACATATTTATTTTTTAAATCCTTATTATTAATGTTTAGAATATTATTAATTTAGTAATATTTTACTTCGAATAAGCTTGTATGAATAGAAATAAATGTTTTAGGATAGAACAAATATCATAATGATTTGAGATAAATAATTGTTCAAATAGTCATAACTATTTAAACTAATTCAGTAATGGGATTTAGTTTTTAAATCTCTTATTAATTTTCAAAATAGTAGTAAATTAGTATTATTTTATTTTGAATAATTTTTTATGAATAGAAACAATTGTTTTACAACAAAACAAAATGACATAACAATTCAAAATAGATAATAGTTAAAATGGACATGACTATTTGAACTTGTTCGGTAAACAGATTAATTTTTTAAATCTTTAACTTATTAATTTTTCAAATAATAAATTAATATTATTTTGTTCCGAATAAACTTGTATGAATAGAAACAATTGTTTTATGACAAACAAAAGTTAATAACGATTTGAAATAAATAATTATTCAAATCATCATAACTATTTGACTCGTTCGATAAATAGATTTATTTTTAAATTTTTTATTTATTAATTTTGGAATATTAATAACTTATATTATTTTATTTTGAATAAGGTTTTTTGAATAGAAACAATTGGTTTATTACAAAACAAATGGTCATAATGATTTGAAATAGATAATTGTTCAAATACTCATAACTATTTGAACGTGTTCAAAAAATTGATTTATTTTTAAAATTTTTACTTATTAATTTTTGGAACATTAATAAATTTATATTATTTTATTTGAAATAAGCTTGCATGAATAGAACTAATTTTTTTATGACAAAGCAAGAAGTTATAATGTTTTGAAATAGATAATTATTTAGATAGTCATAACTATTTGAAATTGTTCAATAAACAGATTTATTTTTTGAATTCTCTTACTCTTTAATTTTTGGAATATTAATAAATTAGTATTATTTTATTTCAAATAAGCTTACGTGAATTGAAACAATTGTTTTATTACAAAACAAAAGGTCACAATGATTTGAAGTAGATAATTATTCAAATAGTCATGACTATTTGAATTTGTTCGGTAAACATTTTTTAAAATCTTTTACTTATTAATTGTTGAAATATTAATAAATTAATATTATTTTAATTTGAATATGCTTGTATGGAGAGAAACAATTGTTTTATGACAAAACAAAAAAGTCATAAGAATTTGAATTAAATAATTATTCAAATAGTCAAAACAATTTGAACTTGTTTAGTAAACATATTTATTTTTTTAAATCTTTTACTTACTAATTGTCTTAATATTAATAAATTTGCATTATGTTATTCGAAATAGGCTTGTATAAACAGAAAAAATCATTTTATGACAAACCAAAAGGTTATAGCAATTCCAAATCGATAGTTGTTCAAATGATCATAAGTATTTAAACTTGTTTGGTAAATAGATTCATTTTTAAATCTCTTAATTATTAATTTTTATAATATTAATAACACCGTATTATTTTATTTTGAATAACCTTATATGAACTGAAATAGATTTTTTATGACAAAACAAAAGGTCATAACAATTTAAAATAGATAATTATTCACATAGTCATAAGTATTTGATCTAGTTTGATAAACATATTTATTTTAAAAAATTTTTACTTATTAATTGTCAAAATATTAATAAATTAGTAATATTTTAATATGAATAAGCTTGTATGGATAGAAACTATTGTTTTATAACAGAACAAAAGGTCACAACGATTTTAAATAAATAAATGCTTAAATATTCATACCTATTTGAATTGGTTTGATAAATAAATTTATTTTTTAAATCTCTTATTAATTTTTGAAATATTAATAGATTAGTCCTAAACAAACTTATATAAGCAAAAACATTTGTTTTATGACAAAACAAAATGTCATAATGATTTGAAATAGATAATTGTTCAAATAGTCATAATTATTTGAACTGTTTAGGTAAATATATTTTCTTTAATCTTTTACTTATTATTTTTGAAATATTAATAAATTCATTTTATTTTATTTCGAAAAGTTAGTATGAATTGAGAAAATTCTTTTATGACAAGACAAAAGGTCATAAAAATTTGAATTAGATAATTGTTCATATAGTCTTAACTATTTGAACTGGTTCATCAATCAAATTTATTTTTTAAATCCTTTAGTTATTAATTTTTGGAATATTATTAGACTAGTATTGTTTTATTTAGAATAAGCTTGTACGAACAGAAATAATTGTTTTATGATATAACAAAAGGTTATAACGATTTGAAGTATAAAATTGTTCAAATAATCATACCTATTTAAACTGTATTAGCAACATAGTATTATTTTATTTTGAATAACCTTATATGATTTGAAACAGATAATTCTTCAGATGGCCATAATTATTTAAACTGATTCGATAAACTGATTTATGTTTTATATCACTAACTTATCAATTTTTATAATATTAATAAAGTAAAATTATTTTATTTCATATAAGCTTTTATGAACTAAAACAATTGTTTTATGATAAAATATAAGGTCATAACGATTTTAAATAATAATTGTTCAAATAGTCAAAACTATTTTGTTTCGTAAACATATTTTTTCTAATTTCTTACTTAATAATTTTTTGAATGTTAATAAATTAGTATTATTTTATTTTAAATAAGCTTGTATGAGTTGAAGCAATTATTTTATGACTAAATAGAAGGTCAAAACGATTTGAAAGAAATAATTGTTCTAATAGTTTTAACTATTTTAAATCCTTATTAATGTTTAGAATATTATTAATTTAGCAATATTTTATGCTGAATAAGCTTGTTGAATAGAAATAAATGTTTTAGGACAAAACAAAGATCATAACAATTAGAGATAGATAATTATTCAAATAATCATAACCATTTGAACTAGTTCAGAAAAAATATTTAGTTTTTAAATCTCTTATTAATTTTTGAAATAGTAATAAATTAGTATTATTTTATTTTGAATGATTTTGTATGAATAGAAACAATTGGTTTTGGAACATTAATTTTTAAATAAATTTATTTTTTAAAATTTTACTTATTAATTTCTGGAACATTTATAAATTTATATTATTTTATTTGAAATAAGCTTGAATGAATAGAACCAATTATTTTATGATAAAACAAAAGGTCGTAATGTTTTGACATAGATAATTGTTAAGATAGTTATAACTATTTGAGCTTGTTCGATAAATAGATTTATTTTTTAATTCTCTTACTTTTTAATTTTTGGAATATTAATAAATTAGTATTATTTTATTTCAAATAAGCTTACATGAATTCATACAATTATTTTATCACAAAACAAAAGGTTACAATGATTTAAAGTAGACAATTATTCAGATAGTCATGATTATTTGAACTTGTTCGGTAAACATATTTTTTTAAAACTTTTACTTTTTAACTGTCAAAATATTAATAAATTAATATTACTATAATCTAAATAAGCTTGTATAGACAAAAACAATTGTTTTATGACAAAACAAAAAGTCATAAGAATTTAAAATAAATAATTATTCAAATAGTCATAACAATTTGAACTTGTTTGGTAAATAGATTTATTTTTAAAATTTTTTACTTATTAATTTTCTTAATATTAATAAATTTGTATTATTTTATTTGAAATAAGCTTATATGAACAAATAAATCATTTTATGACAAACCAAAAGGTTATAACGATTCCAAATCGATAATTGTTCAAATGGCCATAATTATTTAAACTTGTTAAGTAAATAGATTCATTTTTTAAATCTCTTAATTATTAATTTTTATAATATTAATAACACCGTATTATTTTATTTTGAATAACCTTATATGAACTGAAATAGATTTTTTATGACAAAACAAAAGGTCATAACGATTTGAAATAGATAATTATTCACATAGTCATAAATATTTGATCTAGTTCGGTAAACATATTTATTTTAAAAATTTTTTACTTATTAATTGTCAAAATATTAATAAATTAGTATTATTTAATATGAATAAGCTTGTACGGATAGAAACTATTGTTTTATAACAGAACAAAAAGTCACAACGATTTTAAATAAATAAATGCTTAAATATTCATACCTATTTGAACTGGTTTGATAAATAAATTTATTTTTTAAATCTCTTATTAATTTTTGAAATATTAATAAATTAGTATTATTTTATCCTAAACAAACTTATATGAGCAAAAACATTTGTTTTATGACAAAACAAAAGGTCATAATGATTTGAAATAGATAATTATTCAAATAGTCATAATTATTTGAACTGTTTAGGTAAATAGATTTTCTTTAATCTTTTACTTATTATTTTTGAAATATTAATAAATTCATTTTATTTTATTCTGAATAAGTTAGTATGAATTGAGAAAATTCTTTTATGACAAGACAAAAGGCCATAAAAATTTGAATTAGATAATTGTTCATATAATCTTAACTATTTGAACTGGTTCAGCAATCAAACTTATTTTTTAAATCCCTTAGTTATTAATTTTTGGAATATTATTAGATTAGTATTTTTTTTTTTTAGAATAAGCTTGTATGAATAGAAATAATTGTTTTATGACATAACAAAAGGTTATAATGATTTGAAGTATAAAATTGTTCAAATAGTCATAACTATTTAAACTGGTTCGATAAACATATTCATTTTTTACATCCCTTAGTTATTAATTTTTGAAAGATTAATAAATTATTATTATTTTATTTCAAATAAGCTTGTATGATCAAAAATAATTGTTATATAATCAAAGAAAATGTGATAATGATTTTAAATAAATAATTGTTGAAATGACCTTAATTATTTGAACTAATTTGGCAAACATATTCACTTTTTAAATCACTTACTTATTAATTTTTGGAATATTAATAAATTAGAATTATTTTATTTTGAATAAGCTTGTATGAACTGAAATAATTGTTTTTTGACAAAACAAAAGGTCATAACGATTTTAAATAGACAATTGTTCAAATGTCATAACTATCAAAATTTGTTCGACAAATAAATTTATTTTTTAAACTTTGGCTTATTAATTTTTTTTTTTATTTTGGATAAGCTTTTATGAATTGAAACAATTTTTTATGCCAAAACAAAAGGTCATAATGATTTTATATAATTAATTGTTTAAATAGTCATAACTATTTAAACTTGTTCGGTAAACAAATTTATTTTTTCAAATCTTTTGCTTATTAATTTTCCAAATGTTCATAAATTTGGATTATTTTATTCTAAATAAGCTTGTAAGACATGAAACAAATATTTTATGACTAAACAAAAGGTTTGAGCATTTTCGTTAGCTTGAATTGATCCTTATTTTGAAATGAAAAAACATTAAAGCTAAATAAACTTGATCAAGATTTTGAAAAAGATTTATTTAGTACATGTTCTTAAGTTTTATATTTTGGTACTAAATAAATACTATGTTTTTCAAAGTGTAAACAAATCTTTCTTTGTTTTCATACTTCTCAAACCAAATTTACCTTTAAAGATTATTTATTTGAGCTTAAATAAAGTCCAATTGTTGTTTTTAAAGTGAATTTATTCATTTGGACTTAATACAATTTTGATAATATTGGTTTTGAGAAATAGATTAACTTAAGAAAGTTGTTTTGCAAGAACAAAGTTTTCCAACATTTAACTTGTTTTATTTTTTTGTATTAATTCACAAATTTTTAATATTTGATTTTTATATGGTTGGAAAGCTCTTCGAGTCTACTATCTAATGGATTAAACAAAATCAAAATCCAAATTTTCTAAGAAAAGATTTTGAATTTTTACTAGACACTCTGCAGTTGTCTAAAAACTGCACAAGGGGTAGATTTGAAAATTCACTATAATTCGTTCACAATGAATTTGGTGATGAATTTTATATAAAGTCCTTTAAGTCTAGTTTCTAAATCTTTAAATGATTTGTGATTTGGATTTGTATAACTCAAGTTATGATCAAATTAGTGAGTAGAGTACAAAACGGGAAACAACCACCTAGCTTGGACAGGATCAATCCCCTCAAGAAGGGATCGATTGCTCTTTTACCCAGAAACAAATTTTCTATTGAAATGGCAAGAAGGGATTGATCACACCCTTAACCAATTGATCCCTTACAAAAAGGTATTAATCGATTAGGCTATTTTCAAGCGTAAATTGGTTCAAAACTTGAACCAATCGATCCCCTCATGGAAAGGATCAATTGGGTCTGGGCAAAGACATCTCCAACAGCTATTTTATCAATCTTTCAATGGCTACTTTCACTTCCCAAGCATTCCCAACGGCTATTTCCTCAATTTCTCTATAAATTGGGCTCTCCAACACACCAAGAAGATTGATGAATCAAGAGAGCAAGAGCTAACAAGCCATATTTTCATTCTCTCAAATAATCAAGAGTTTTTAGAGCTTCAAAGTCTATATCTTTGTATTTATTGTATCCAAATTATATTTCTTGTTCATTCATCATTTTGTTGTACTTAAACTTAGCAAACACTTAGCCTTAGAGAGGTTTTTCTATTGTTTGCAAAATCACCTTTGATATACAAGAAAGGAAGAGAACAAGAGGTGAGGTATCCTCTTGAGAGCTTCGTAGTGAGATTAGGTAAAATACTACAAAGGGTAAAGGTTTCTATCTTAAGCCTTAGAAAGAAAAAGATAGGTTGTATTTTCAACTCAAGAATAGTGGATTGAAGCCTTGGTGTGGACAACCAAGAAGAAAGGACGTAGGTGCCTTGTGGAGAAGGACCGAACCTCTATAAATCACTGTGTTTGATTTATCTATCCCTATCTCCTTACAATTTATTATTGTTTATATTTGATTTTAGGTTCATTAATTGTTATTGTTTGCATTATATTTTCATCAAAAGTGCTTATTGTTTTAATTTCCATTCAACTATATTGAAATCATTATTTGGGAAGAATTTGGAGAAATCCAATTCACCCCCTCTTGGATCACCATCTCACCTAAAAAGCTAACATTTGGTATCAGAGCTTTGGTCTCTTTTTGTAGGTTTAACCACTTTGACTAAAGATCCTATGGCTCAATTTTGGTTCCAAGATGGTGAGGAAGTCCTCAAAGCTCCTATGGTTGATAAATTGGAATTTTGTGAATGAAAAATGAGGATAAAGGTATTCATTATGGCTCAAGATTTTGGAGTATGAAATGTGATGGAAAAAAGGCTTAATACTCCTTCCAAAGATGCAAAATATATGAAGTAAATAATAGATGATGCAAAGGCCAAGTGCATTCTCTATGGAGCTTTAGATGATTACAACTTCAACTTGCTCTCAAAATGCCTAACCTCAAATGAGATATGGAGAAAGTTGGATGAGCTATGTGAAAGACAAATTTCCAACCAACGTGTATCATGTCTAATGGCTATTGAGGAACCAAAGGTAACCTTTAACTCTTGTGTTTCAAACTCTTATACTTTTGATGAGTTACAAGATGCTTACGATGATTTAGTAATTGAATTTGAAAAATATGCATTTGAAACATAAGAAAATGATTTCAAAATTAAAAGTTGAAAATGAATTTTTAATAAGTACAAAAAATGATTTGGAAAAACAAAATGAAAAGTTGAAAATAGATTTTAAAACCTCTCAAATTAGGTATGAAATTTTAGAAAAAGAAATTTTTGATTTGAAAAAGAAATTTGATGTTTTGATGAATGAAAAAAAAGAGTTTTTAGATAAAAGTTTAAGTGCTAAAATGATTAAATGCAATTTTTGTAATTTTCATGGTCATACTCTCCATACTTGTCCTATAAAGAGAAAAGTTCCATTTAGAATTAAACAAGTGTGGGTTCCAAAAGGAACAAGAGACTTGGTGACTAACTTTTAAGGACCCAAACCAATTTGGGTACCAAAAATCAAATGAAAAATGTCCCTTGTAGGTGTGCTAGAGCAAGAAGCTATAATTTGAGATTGAAGATTGGAACTCTAGATACACAATGGAGAGATGGGTAACCTCTAAACTTTATTTGAAGAGAATTTGAATTTAGTTACCTATTCTTGATGAAATTTGAATGCTTGATTGATTATGCAAAATTTGGTTAACATTGATAGTAAGACATATGTTGCATAATCTTGAGAAAATGTGAGCTTGAATTGAATATGCACTTATTTTGAGAAATATGCATAATAAGAATTGACTTTTTTATTTCCTTATTTCTAATGCCAAATGATCACTTGAACAACTTTGTTTTGTCATTTGAAATTTTTTGGAATGGTTCAAGTTGGTTAAAAATGAGCTTGACTAGTTTTGAGATTTATTAAGGTATTTTTCAAATAAAAATGAGTTTTAAAGTGCGAAAATTAAAATCCTAGACATATTAAGCTTTGAATGATTTATCCTATGGTATTTTGCATAAATATACTTGAATGATTTTGGAATGATGGAAATGATTTTGTGATTTTTATACACATTGATTTGTGATTGTTGAACATGCCTATATGACCATGATGTTTAAAATTGCTTAACTTGTTTATAATGCTTGGATCTTTTGAGATATTGTTAAAACTTGATTATTTTATTCTTAATTGTTTTAACTTTTGATTTGTGATTTTAGAAATTGATGATCATCTTGTTCTTAAATCATATATATTGATGTTTGATTGTTCATCTCTTGACTACTTATGAAATAATCTTGAAATATAATTTAATTTTTTATTCTTATTAATTCAAGATTTATTTCTTCTCTTGTGTTGATGAATTGATGAACTTTATGTGCTTAAAAGATATATATTGATTCTTTGTTCATCTACGTTTTTGGTCAAGATATGTGCTCATATGATAATTGATTCAATTTGACTTTAATGCTTGTGGTTTAAAATGCTTGAATTGTTTATCTCTTGATTGTGAAAGATATTTTGTGAAATATGCTTATTTTTGTGCTTAAATGTTATTATTGATTTTGTGAAATATTTTGGATCTTTGTGCTCAATTGATATATTTCTTGATTTGTGATTTTAAATATGATGAACTACTTGTTTATAAATGAAATATATTGTTAGTTCATCTATTGTTCTTGTCAAGTGTATGCTTATGTGATAAATGTTACTTATCTTTACTTGACATGCTTGCAACATGATTTAAGTAAATGAATTTCTTATGATGCTTATTTTTAGCTTAAGTCATTATTGATTATGGCTTATAATTTGTGTAGACATATATTATGTTTTTGATGATAAATATGCCTTTCTTGAGTATTTTTTTAATTCTATAGGGCCTCAAATTGGTTTTGACATATTCTTTGGTGATTTCTTGAACACGCATGAATATTGAATATGTTTATTTTGTGTTCATGAATGATCCAAAAAAAAAAATTGATTTTTGCACATTACATGAGAACTTTTGCGTTAGTGGCATTTTTGTGCTATTTAATGTTTAAATTGATATATGACCTCTAGCTTAAATATATATCGCCCTTGCAATTGGCAACTTGTGCTTATTGAATAAATTTTCTTTTGCCTATAATGACTTAGAATATGGAATTGTTTTGTAACAATTGGTATAATTTTTATCAATTGATTTTCTTGATGCTTCTAATGAAAATCCTTTATCAAGAAATTTTTCTAAGTCTATGCTAGGAAAACTCGAAATGAGCATGAATGAGCCTACATTTTTTGAATTTCAAGTGGAACAAGCAAAGCAAGTGATCTTAATAAATCAAGCCCAAGAACATCAAAGACTAGCTCAAATGATGTGGAATGGAGGATTCAAAGTCTCACTCAACTACAATGAGTACAAAAACATAGCTTGACAAGAATGGAGGTAATTGTATTAAATCTATGCTATGTGCTTATGATTTATAATGTTTAATGCATGATTTGATAAATGCTTGCTTTGATATGTGCAAAAATGAGATATTACATTTGAATTAGTGAACACTTTGCACAAATTAATCACCGAGCTACTTGATAGAATTTGTCTTAACTTTGTTAAATGCTTGGATTGATTAATATTCATGCCTAGTTCTTGATTGCTTTGATTAATAGTTTTTATTGCATGAATATTCGTTTGAATCTTTGGACATGGATATGAGTTAAATAGATTGATTTCTTTGAACATGTTCATTGATTGAGTCCATTGAGATATCATGTACCATATCGTGTCTAAAAGTTTGGATTTTTTTTTTGGTATATTGCTGTACATGTTTTGAAATGTTCTTGCATATGCTTGTGTGATTTTGTTTGAAATAAATATATGTTTTATTACTTGCATATGCTTAGATTAATTACATTGCTATGCATTGAAATAATTTGGATTATAATTGAATAATTATGCTTTCATTATTTCTTTGCTAAAGCATATGTGCTCATCATGTTTGGAGAATCATGATAATTGAACCTCATTGCTCATTAGTACTTATGATTTATTATATACATATGAGCTTTTGGTTCTTGTTTGGATAGGATAGCTTATGAAAGATTACTACTATTATTATGCATGTATTGAATGAATCTTTCATATGCTTGGAGTATGTGTGCTATACGAAAGTTGTTCAATAAATTTGCTAACAATTGGTATCAAAATTGATAAAGAATTTTTTTTTAAAACTTTCATAGACACTTATTTATGTGCCTATCCTTGATATAGCTTATACCTTTCATGCAAAATTGTGTGTGCCTTAAATTGATTAATCCTTATTTTGAAAATTAGGAGAAATTTTAGAATACAATTTTGCTTGATTTGTTTTGTGATAACAATTGGTCTGCTTCTTGATAACATATCATTAACAATTGGCATCCATAACAATTGGTATGAGCTTGTATGCATTTGCTTGAATTTATGCTTAATTGATATTGATGTTTTAAGTTCTCAGCACATCTTACAATAACATGATTTATGAGTAGATTGATTATCATTCATTATCCTTTGCTCATAAATTTCATGTAGTAAATTTGTTGACTTGTGCTAAAATGCTAAAATTGGATATATTTATGCTTTTGTGCTTGAATACATATATGTGAACTTCATTGTGCATATTATACTTGATTAAATTATTCAAAATACTCTTGATATTATTGGTATCAAGCATTTTGTCCTATGCCTTGAATTGATCTCTCTTTCTTTTGAAATGATAAAAAAAAGGGAGAGAGTTTAGAGATATTTCTTCTTGTATGCTTAAAGCAATTGATATAGGAGCTTAAACATTTGGTATGAAGAACATAAACAAAAGGGAGGAGTAATGTTTCATGAATATATTTTTTAATGATGCCTCTTTGTGTTTATTTGCTTATTAATATGCTAAGGCTTTTTTACTATGACAAAAAAGGGGCGAAATATCATATGGACAAATTTGCTTGTGCTTGACATGCATATGTTTGATTGTGCTTATTTGATATATATGCTCTAACATATGTTTGGTGACTTGTGTTGGATTAGGATGCATAAATTAAGGGGGAGTTTTGCGATGTATTACTTAATGGGGAGTTTTCCAAAATGTCTTTCAAAACCTTAAATGTTTCAAAGAAAGTTTTTCTTCAAGCAAATTTATCTTTAAGTTTTGTCATATCAAAAAGAGGGAGAATGTTAGCCTTGAATTGATCCTTATTTTGAAATGACAAAACATTAAAGCTAAATAAACTTGATCAATATTTTGAAAAAGATTTATTTAGTACATATTCTTAAGTTTTAAATAAATAATATGTTTTTCAAAGTGTAAAAAACCTTTCTTTGTTTTCATATTTCTTAAGCCAAATCTACCTTTAAAGATTATTTATTTGAGCTTAAATGAAAGTCCAATTGTTGTTTTTAAAGTGAATTTATTCATTTTGGACTTAATATAATTTTGATAATATTAGTTTTGAGAAATAGATTAACTTAAGAAAGTTGTTTTACAAGAACAAAGCTTTCCAACATCGAACTTGTTTTATTTTTCTGTATTAATTCACAAAGTTTTAATATTTGAATTTTATATGGTTGGAAAGCTCTTTGAGTCTACTTTCTAATGGATTAAACAAAATCAAAATCCAAACTTTTTAAGAAAAGATTTTGAATTTTTACTAGACACTCTGTAGTTGTCTAAAAACTGCATAAGGGGTAGATTTGAAAATTCACTATAATTCGTACACAACGAATTTGGTGATAAATTTTATATGGATAGAAAGCCCTTTAAGTCTCGTTTCTAAATCTTCAAATGGTTTGTGATTTGGATTTGTATAACTCATCAAATTAGTGAGAATAGTACAAAACAGGAAACAACTACCCAACTTGGACAGGATCAATCCCTTCAAGAAGGGATCGATTGCTTTTTTACCCAAAAACGAATTTTTTTGTTGAAATGGCAAGAAGGGATTGATCACCCCCTTAACCAATCTATCCCTTACAAAAAGGGATCGATCGGTTAGGCTAATTTCAAGCAAAAATTGATTCAAAACATGAACCAATCGATTCCCTCATGAAGGGGATCGATTGGGTTTGGGCAAAGACATCTCCAACGGCTATTTTATCAAGCTTTCGATAACTACTTTCACTTCGTAAGCATTTCCAATGGCTATTTCCTCAATTTCTCTATAAATTGGGCACTTCAACACACCAAGAAGGTTGATGAATCAAGAGAGCAAGAGCCAACAAGCCATATTTTCATTTTCTCAAATAATTAAGAGTTTTAGAGCTTCAAAGTCTATATCTTTGTATTTATTGTATCCAAATTATATTTCTTGTTCATTCTTCATTTTGTTGTACTTAAACTTAGCAAACACTTAGCCTTAGAGAGATTTTTCTATCATTTGCAAAATCACCTTTGATATACAAGGAAGAAAGAGAACAAGAGGTGAGGTATCCTTTTGAGAGCTTTATAGTGAGATTGGGTAAAATACTACAAAGGGTAGAGGTTTCTATCTTAAGCCTTAGAAATAAAAAGATAGGTTGTATTTTCAACTCAAGAATAGTGGATTGAAGCCTTGGTGTGGATAACCAAGAAGAAAAGATATAGGTGCCTTGTGGAGAAGGACCGAACCTCTATAAATCACTGTGTTTGATTTATCTATCCCTATCTCCTTACAATTTATTATTGTTTATATTTGATTTTAGGTTGATTAATTGTTATTGTTTGCATTATATTTTCATCAAAAGTGTTTATTGTTTTAATTTCCATTCAAATATATTGGAATCATTATTTGGGAAGAATTTGGAGAAATCCAATTCACCCCCCTTAGGTGACCATCTCACCTAAAAAGCTAACAGTTTTGAAATGGATAATTATTCTAATAGTTTTAACTATTTAAACCGGTTTAGCAAACACATTTATTTTTTAAATCTCTTATTAATTTTTGAAATATTATTAAATTTGTACTATTTTTAATCGAATAAACTTCTATGATTAGAAGCAATTGTTTTATGACAAAATAAAGATTTTAACGATTTGAGATTGATAATTGTTCAAGTAATTATAATTATTTGAACTGGTTCGATAAATAGATTTATTGTTTAAATCTATTACCTATTAATGTTTGAAATATTAATCAATTAGTATTATTTTATTTTGATTAAGCTTGTATGATAAAAAATAATTGTTTTATGACAAGATAAAAAATCATAATGATTTGAAATATATAACTATTCAAATGGTCATAATTATTTTAACTAATTTGGTAAATAGATTTATTTTTTAAATTTCTTACTTATTAATTTAGGAAATATTAATAAATTAGTATTATTTTATTCCATCTAAGCTTGTATTAACTTAAACAATTGTTTTATGACAAATGAAAAGGTTATAACGATTTTAAATAGACAATTGTTCAAAAAATAATAACTATTTGAACTTGTTCGGTAAATAGATTTATTTTTTAAATCTCTTTCTTATTAATTTTTTGAATGTTAATAAATTAGTATTAATTTGTTCTCAATAAGCTTGTATGAATTGAAACAATTGTTTTATGACTAAACAAAAGGTCAAAACGATTTGAAATAGATAATTATTCAAATAGTCAAAACTATTTGAAATGGTTTGGCAAGCAAATTTACATTTTAAATCTCTTACTGATTAATTTTGAAATATTAATAAATTAGTATTATTTTATTTTGAACAAACTTATATTAACAAAAACAATTGTTTTATGGCATAATGAAAAGTAATAAGGATTTGAAATAGATAATTGTGTAAATAGTTATAATTATTTGAATCGGTTTCGTAAATAGAATTATTTTCTAAATTTGTTATAAAATTTTGAAATATTAATAAATTAATTTTATTCTATTTCAAATAAGCTTCTATGACTTAAATAATTGTTTTATGACAAAACAAAAGGTTATAACAATTTAAAATAAATAATTTTTTATATAGTCTTAACTGTTTCAACTGGTTCGACAAACAGATTTATTTTTTAAATCTCATAATTATTAATTTTTAGAATATTACTAAATCATTATTATTTTATTTTGAAAAGGCTTGTATAAACAGAAACAATTGTTTTATGGTAGAACAAAAGTTATAACAATTTGAAATAGCTAATTGTTCAAATAATCATAACTATTTAAACTGTATTAACAACCATATTTCTATTTTAAATCTCTTATTAATTCTTGAAATATTAATAAATTATTATTATTTTATTAAGTAAAAGCTTGTATGTTGAAAAGTAATTGTTTTATGATAAAACAAAAGATAATATGATCTAAAATACATAGTTATTTAAATAGCCATGATTATTTGAATTGATTCAATAAACTAATTTATTTTTTAAATTTCTTGCTTATTAATTTTTGAAATATTAATAAAGTAGTATTATTTTATTTTGGATAAGCTTTTATGAACTAAAACAATTGTTT
Source organism: Durio zibethinus (assembly GCF_047325235.1). Classification (NCBI taxonomy): domain Eukaryota; kingdom Viridiplantae; phylum Streptophyta; class Magnoliopsida; order Malvales; family Malvaceae; genus Durio; species Durio zibethinus. The sequence goes on from NC_143171.1 coordinate 14,413,933, forward strand.
TATGACAAAACAAATGATCATAACGATTTTAAATAGATAATTGTTGAAATAGTCATAATTACTTGAACTTGTTTGGTAAATAGATTTATTTTTTCAAATCTCGTGCTTATTAATTTTTTGAATGTCAATAAATTAGTATTATTTTATTTCAAATAACCTTGTATGAACTAAAATAGTCATGATATGACTAAACAAAAGGTCAAAATTATTTGAAATAGATAATTATTCTAATAGTCTTAACTATTTGAACTAATTTGTAAACACATTTAATTTTTATATCTCTTATTAATTATCAAAGTATTATTAAATTAGTATTATTTTTATCTGAAAAAGCTTGTTTGATAAAAAATAATTATTTTATAAGAAAACAAAGATCATAACAACATGAGATTGATATTTGTTTAAATAGTCATAACTATTTTAAGTGATTCAAAAAACAACTTTATTTTTTAAATATCTTGCATATTAATTTTTGAAATATTAATAAAGTAGTATTATTTTATTTTAGATAAGGTTTTATGAATTGAAACAATTGTTTGATGACAAAACAAAAGGTCATAATGACTTTAGATAGATTTGAAACAATTGTTCATATGACAAAACAATTGTTGTATGAACTGAAATAATTATTTTATGACTAAACAAAAGGTTAAACCGATTTGAAATAGATAATTATTTAATAGTCATAACTATTTGATTTGGTTCGGCAAATACATTTATTTTTTAAATCTCTTACTAATTTTTGGAATATTATTATATTAGTATTATTTTAATCTGAATAAGCTTGTATGAAAAGAAACACTTGTTTTGGTCATAAAGATTTTAGATAATTGTTCAAATAGTAATAAATATTTGAACTATTTTGGTAAATAGATTTTGTTTTTAAATCTCTTATTAATTATCAAAATATTAATAGATCAATATTATTTTATTTTGAATAATTTCACATGAATAGAAACAATTGTTTTATGACAAAACAAAATTTCATTACAATTTGAAATAGATAATAGTTCAAATGGATATGACTATTTGAACTTGTTCAATAAACAAATTTATTTTTTAAATCTCAAACTTATTAATGTTTAGAATACTAATAAATTAGTATTATTTTATTTCAAATAAAATTGTATGAATAGAAACAATTTTTTGGTAACCAAATAAAAGACCATAACGATTTGAAATAAATAATTATTCAAATAGTCATAACTATTTAAACTTGCTTGGTAAACAAATTTATTTTTTAAATCTTTTACTTATTCATTTTTTGAATTTTAATAAATTAGTATTATTTTATTTTGAAAAAGCTTTTATGAGCAGAAACAATTGGTTTATGATAAAACAAAAGGTCATAACGATTTGAAATAGATAATTTTTCAAATAGTCATAACTGTTTGAACGTGTTCAAAAAACATATTTATTTTTTAAAATTTTACTTATTAACTTTTGAAATATTAATAAATTTAAATTATTTTATTTGAAATAAGCTTGCATGAATAGAATCAATTGTTTTATGATAAAACAAATGGTCATAATGTTTTGAAATAGATAATTATTTAGATAGTCATAACTATTTAAACTTATTAAGTAAACATATTCTTTTTTTAATTTTCTTACTCATTATTTTTTGGAATATTAATAAATTAGTATTATCTTACTTCAAATAAGCTTATATGAAACTGAAACAAGTGTTTTATTACCAATGAAAAGGTCATACTGATTTAAAATAGATAATTATTCAAATAGTCATGACTATTTGAACTTGTTCGGTAAATATATTTATTTTTTAAATCTTTTTCTTATTAATCATTAAAATATTTATAAATTAATTTTATTTTAATCCAAATAAATTTGTATGAATAAAAATAATTGTTTTATGACAAAACAAAAAGTCATAACAAGTTGAAATAAATAATTGCTTAAATAGCCATAACGATTTGAACTCGTTTGGTAAACATATTTATCTTTTAAATATTTTACTTATTAATTGTCTTAATATTAATAAATTTGTGTTATTTTATTCAAAATAAGCTTAGATGAACAAAAACAAAATTCTTTTATGACAAAACAAAATATTATAGCTATGTTAAATAGATAATTATTCAAAAAGTCCTAATTATTTAAATTTGTTCAGTAAATAGATTCATTTTTTAAATCTCTTTATTAATAATTTTTGGATTGTTAATAAATTAGTATTATTTTATTTTGAATAAGCTTATATGAACTAAAAGAATTCTTTTATGACAAAACAAAAGGTCATAACAATTTAAAATAGATAATTATTTAAGTTGTCATGATTATTTGATCTAGTTTAGTAAACATATTTATTTTTAAAATTTTTTACTTATTAATTGTCAAAATATTAATAAATTAGTATTATTTTAATCCAAATAAGCTTGTATGAATAAAACAATTGTTTTATAATAGAACAAAAAGTCATAATAATTTGAAATAAATAATTATTCAAATAGTCGTAACTGTTTGAACTAGTTTGATAAAGAGATTTATTTTCTAAATCAGTTATTAATTTTTCAAATATTAGTAGATTAGTATTACTTTATTCTGAATAAACTTATATGAACAAAAACATTTGTTTTATGATAAAACAAAAAGTAATAATGATTTGAAACATATAATTGTTCAAATAGTCAAAATTATTTAAACTGGTTAGGTAAACATAATTACTTTTTAAATCTCTTACTTACTAATTTTTGAAATATTAATAAATTCATTTTATTTTATTCCACATAAGCTAGTATGAATTCAAACAAACCTATTTTATGACAAAACAAAATGTTATAACGATTTGAAATAGATAATTTTTCATATAGTTTTAAATATTTTAATTGGTTCGACAAACAAATTTATTTTTTAATTCTCTTAGTTATTAAATTTTGGAATATTATTAGATTAGTGTTATTTTATTCTTAATAAACTTGTGTGAACAAAAATAATTGTTTATGATAGAACAAATGCTATAACAATTTGAAGTTTATAATTGTTTAAATAGTCATAACCATTTGAATTAGTTTAGCAAACAGATTATTTTTTAAATTTCTTATTTATTAATTTTTGAAAGATTAATAAATTAATATTATTTTATTCCAAAAAAGTTTGAATGTTCAAATAAAATTCTTATATGACGAAACAAAAGGTAATAAATATTTGAAATAGATAATTGTTGACATAGCCACAATTATTTGAACTAATTCGGTAACTATATTCACTTTTTAAATCACTTATTAAATTTTAGAATGTTAATAAATTAGTTTTATTTTATTTCAAATAAGCTTGTTTGAACTAAAACGATTGTTTTATGACAAAGTAAAAGGTCATAACTATTTGAAATAGATAATTTGTTCATATAGTCTTAATTGTTTAAACTACTTCGACAAATAGATTTATTTTTTAAATATATTAGTTATTAATTTTTAGAATACTATTAAATTAGTATTATTTTATTTCGAATAAGTCTATACGAACTGAAACAATTATTTTATAATAGTAGAAAAGGTTATAACAATTTGAAATAGATAATTGTTCAAATAGGAATTGGTTTGGTAAATAGATTTATTTTTTAAATCTCCTATTTATTAATTTTTTAAATATTAATAAATTAGTATTATTTTATTCCAAATAGGTGTGTATGATAAAAACAATTGTTTTATGACAAAACAAAATTTTATAACAATTTGAAATAGATGATTGTTTAAGTGGCCATAATTATTTGAACCAATTTAATAAATTGACTTATTTTTTAAATCTCTAACATATCAATTTTTGAAATATTAATAAAGTAATGTTATTTTATTTCGGATAAGCTTTTATGAATTGAAACAACTGTTTTATGATAAAACACAATGTCATATTTATTTTAAATAAATATTGTTCAAACAATTATAATTATTTGAACTTGTTTGGTAAACAAATTTTTTTAAAAAAATTTCTTATGTATTAATTTTCTAAATTTTAATAAATTAGTATTATTTTATTTTGACTAAGCATGTATGAACTGAAAAAATTATTTTATGACTAAACAAAAGGTCATAACGATTTGAAATAGATAGTTATTCTGATAATCTTAGCTATTTGAACTGGTTTGGCAAACACATTTATATTTTAAATCTCTTATTAGTTTTTAGAATATTATTAATTTAGCATTATTTTACCCGTAATGAACTTGTATAAATAGAAACAATTATTTTATGACAAAACAAAGATAATAACGATTTGAACTGGTTTGATAAACAGATTTAGTTTTTAAATCTTTTATTAATTTTTAAAATATTAAAATATTAGTATTATTTTATTTCGGATAATTTCGTATGAATAAAAATAATTGTTTTACGGCAAAACAAAATGTCATTACAATTTGAAATAGACGACAATTCAAATGGACATGATTATTTGCACTTGTTCAGTAAATAGATTTATTTTTTAAATCTTCAACTTATTAATTTTTAGAATATTAATAAATTAGTATTATTTTGTTCCAAATAAAATTGTATGAGTAGAAACAATTGTTTTATGACAAAACAAAAGATCATAATGATTTGAAATAAATAATTGTTCAAATAGTCATAACTATTTAAACTCTCTTGGTAAATAGACTTATTTTTTAAAATCTTTTACTTATTAATTTTTGAAATTTTAATAAATTAGTATTATTTTATTCTGAACAAACTTTTATGAACAAAAACAATTGATTTATGACAAAACAAAAAATCATAATGATTTGAAATAGATAATTCTTCAAAGAGTCATAACTATTTGAATATGTTTAGAAAACATATTTATTTTTAAAATTTTTACTTATTAATTTTTTAATATTAATAAATTTATATTATTTTATTTGAAATAAGCTTGCATGAACATAACCAATTATTTTATGACAAAACAAAATGTAATAATGTTTTGAAATAGATAATTGTTCAAATAGTCATAACTATTTGAACATGCTCGTCAAACAAATTCATTTTTTAATTCTCTTACTCATTAGTTTTTAGAATATTAATAAATTAGTATTATTTTATTTCGAATAAGCTTATATGAACTGAAACAATTATTTTATTACAAAACAAAAGCTTACAATGATTTGAAATAGATAATTATTTAAATAATCATCACTATTTGAACTTGTTCAAAAAAACATATTTATTTTTTTAAATCTTTTACTTTTTAATTGTCAAAATATTAATAAATTAATAGTATTTTATTTTGAATAAGCTTGTACGAACAAAAACAATTGCTTTATGACAAAACAAAAAGTCATAACAATTTGAAAAAATAATTGTTCAAATATTCATAAAGATTTAAACTTGTTCGATAAACAGATTTATTTTTTAAAACTTTTACTTATTAATTATCCTAATATTAATAAATTTGTATTATTTTATTAAAAATAAGTTTGTATGAGCAGAAAAATCATTTTATAGCAAAACAAAGGGTTGTAACAATTTCAAATAGATAATTGTTGACATAGTTATAATTGTTTAAACTTATTCGATAAACAAATTCATTTTTTAAATCTCTTAATTATTAATTTTTGGAATATTAATACCTTAATATTATTTTATTTCGAATAAGGTTATATGAATTGAAGTAATTTTTTTATAACAGAACAAAAAGTCATAAGGATTTGAAATAGATATTTATTCAAATAGTCATGACTATTTGATCTAATTCGATAAACATATATTTTTTAATTTTTTAGTTATTAATTATCAAAATATTAATAAATTAGTATTATTTTAATCCGAATAAGCTTGTATGAATAGAAACTATTGTTTTAGCAAAACAAAAAGTCATAACAATTTGAAAGAAATAATTGCTCAAATAGTCATACATATTTAAACTGGTTTGATAAATAAATTTATTTTTTAAATCTCTTATTAATTTTTAAAATATTAATCGATTACTTTTTTTTTTTCAAAGTTATATGAACAAAAACATTTATTTTATGATAAAACAAACGGTCATAACGATTTGAAATAGATAACTATTCAAATATTCATAATTATTTGAACTGGTTTGGTAAACAAAATTATTTTTTAAATCCTTTACATATTAATTTCTGAAACATTAATAAATTCATTTTATTTTATTCTGAATAAATTAATATGAATTGAAATATTGTTTTATGACAAAACGAAAACCATTTGAAATAGATAATTGTTCATATAGTCTTAACTATTTGAATTAATTTTGTAAACAAATTTATTTTTTAAATCTCTTAGTTATTAATTGTCAAAATATTATTATATTAGTATTATTTTATTTTGAATAAGTTTGTATGAACAAAAATAATTGTTTTATGATAGAATAAAAGGTTATAACGATTTGAAGAATACAATTGTTTAAATAGTCATAACTATTTAAACTGGTTCAATAAATAGATTTATGTTTTAAATCTCACACTTATTAATTTTTGAACGTTAAAATTAGTGTTATTTTATTTCGAATAAACATGTATGATAAAAAATAATTGTTATATGACAAACAAAGCATAATAACGATTTGAAATAGATAATTGTTGAAATGGCCATAATTATTTAAATAGATTTGGTAAACGGATTCACTTTTTAAATCACTTATTAATTTTTGAAATATTAATAATTAAGTTTTTTTTTCTTTCAAATAAGCTTGTATGAACTAAAACAATTATTTTATGACAAAACAAAAAGTTATAATGATTTGAAATAAATAATTGTTCATATAGTCTTAACTATTTAAACTACTTTGGCAAATAGATTTATATTTTAAATCTCTTAGTTGTTAATTTTTGGAATATTATTAAATTAGTACTATTTTATTTTGAATAAACTTATATGATCTAAAATAATTATTTTATAATAGAATAAAAGGTTATAATGATTTGAAAAAGATAATTTTTCAAATAGGAACTAGTCTGATAAACATATTCATTTTTTAAATCTTTTACATATTAATTTTTAAAATACTAATAAATTAGTATTATTTTATTTCGAATAGGCTTATATGATGAAAAGTAATTGTTTTATGACAAAACAAAAGTTCATAACGATTTGAAATAGATAATTGTTCAAAAGGCCATAATTATTTGAATTGATTCAATAAACTAGCTTATCTTTCAAAAGGCCATTTTAGAACAAATTTTGCCCACTGGTCCACATTATTCTTACCATTTAACCATAACTCACAGGTTATGCGACCAATTCATCCTCATATTCATCATTTGGTCATATCATCTTTTCAAATTTTCCCATCTATTCATTTTGTTGACCAACCCATCACCATATTCATTATTTGATCACACCATGTGTCATCTCAAATCATCCTTTTTAGGTTTCTACCATCTTTTCATTTTTTCCTTATCATCTTGGATTTCTTTTCAAAGGAATGCAAGATCTTTCATGAACATTATCATTCATTCATCATCATTTCAAATCATGACAAATATAATACATTTATACATTTCCTTGATTTATTCTAAGGATGCAACAATAAGGGAGCATAAGGTGAATTGGGAGAAAGATAATCAATGAAGAATGAGTTTGGTATAAACAAATGGGGAAAAAAATGAGTCAGATGCATGTCATTGGGATAAATAGAACAAATGGAGTAACAATATCCAAACAATGAATATTCAAACAATTTTAAACATTAATCTAGGAAAAACTCATTCCATTAATTGCCAAAATCATTTTGAGCTCATCAAATTTTGCTCTAGCTTTGAGGGATTTTCAAATGTCTTTGACCTTCCATCCATGTATCCAACTCTCAACTCAGAGATTTTTCTACCTAAATTACCCTTTTTGAATTTTCAATCTGAGTCTTCCTTTCATTTCTTTTTCATCTTTTTTCCATTCTTTCATTTTTCTTTTTTTTTTCATTTTTTTTCTTTTTTTCTTTTTTTTCTTCTTTTTTCCTTTTCTTTTTTTCATTTTTTTCATCTTTCTCATCTATTAGTGGTATATCTCACACTTCAATCTTTAAAGTAATGAAGCATGATTCTGTCATTTCATCATGAGCATGCCTTAGCCCAACATATGATCATTCAATTCAAGCATTCACATTTGATCTAAATGGACTTTTAAAGGTTGCAATATAGGCCATGGTGAGGGGTCATGAAAGAAATGGATAAAATAGGCTCAAAACATGTGTTTTAAGGGTTCAAAACCAAAGGATCATTTCTCATCAAAGACTTTCATTACTTTACCCTAAATTATGTATGGCATTCTTTTTTTTTCTCTTTTTCCTCCTTTTTTTTTTCTTTTTTTGAGACTTTTTATGATCTTTTGCCATTTTTTTTTCAAAAATTACCTCCTAGTGTGGAGGGTGATCCTCGATCAAGGTTCTTTTAGAAAAGAAATCATAATAAGCTCAAAGGGTAGCAATGAATGGTTTTTCAAATGGTAAAAGAAAGATGGCCATTTTTCATCTCAAATGTGAATGGTTCCCTTGAACATCATCTATTGAACAAAAATAAGCTCATGGATCTTCGCACATCTTTAAGACATATCTATTCCACATCTGCTAGTAGCTGGCTTTTTTTTGCTCAAATAATCTATTCAAATCAATGTGAATGAGTTCTCAAAATTAAATCCCAAGATTATCGTTATCATTGTCTAAACATTCATCATCTGGAATTTGATAATGGGAATGGAAAGTTATGAAAGGTGACAAAGAATGGAACAATGGTTGAATGAAAGGAAAAATGTAATGAAATGCATTAACTTATCTTTTATTAAAATGATAACAGATGAAATCCTACTGCCTAAAAGAAATCCTAACATTATTTTGAAAGAAATCCTAAAATGATAAGTAACTTCCAACCAGCCTAAACATCTTTTTTCTTTTCAAAATTTATGCCCCTATACGATCAAGTGAAGAATCTTCCTTAACATCTGGCTCTCTGATTAATTGTAGCTCTCCAAGCCTTTTTCGAATCAATGTGTTTGTGATTCTCACTTAGAGCACTGACATTGTGATTAGGCAATGGATTGCCACTAACATTAAGTGTTGTTGCTCTTCTTTGATTAAAGTTTATCATTCCATCCTTGATCAATCATTGTACCTTATGTTTTAGAGTAATGCAATTTTCTATGAAATGATCGACAATTCCATAGTGGTAGTCACAGTGAGCTGTAAGATCATACCACTTAGGATAGGGTGGCTTGAGTAGCTCCATATGGCTAGGGGCAATCAAGTGGTTATTGTAGAGCTCTTGATATAACTCCATATAAGTCATGTGAATTGGATCAAATTCGAGTTTTTCACAAGTAGTTTGTTGCTCTCTTAAATCACTTATTGGGCTAGTAGGATGGGTTTGAGGTCTTAGGGAAGGTTAAATGTTAAGACCATATACGAGAGCTTGGGGGCTAAAAATAAGCTGGTATGTGGATAAGTAAGATGGCAATGAGGTCGGCTGGTATGAGTAGGATAAGGTATTGTTCACAGCAAGATAGTATGGAGAGTAACTTTGTTGTGGATAAGGTTGATAGCTCCTGAACTGTTTACCAAAGCTCACAACTTGAGCTTTAGTCTCTTTCTTCTCTAACACCTTACTAGTTTCCTCTCCTTTCAGCTTACCATTTTTAATGGCATTCTTAATGGTTTTGCCTGAGATCACCATGTCAGCAAAATTCTTTGTTGCATTCCTTATCATCTTTTCATAATAGGGAGATTTCAAAGTGCTAACAAACAAAACCATGGTCTAGCTTATTTGAAATAAAATAACACTAATTTATTACTATTCCAAAAATTAACGAGTAAGAGTTTTGTTCATACAAGCTTATTTTGATAAAATAATATAAATTTATTAATATTTCAAAAATTAATAAGTAAAAAATTTAAAAAATAAATCTGTTTACTGAGTAAGTTCAAATAGTTATGATCTTTTGTTTTATCATAAAACAATTCTTTATATTCATACAAGTTTATTCAGAATACAATAATACTAATTTATTAATATTCTAAAAATTAATAGGTAGGAGATTTAAAAAATAAATTTGTTTACTAAACAAGTTTAAATACTCATGTCCACTTAAACAATTATCTATTTTAAATTGTTATGACCTTTTTGTTTTGTCATAAAACAATTGTTTTTGTTCATGCAAAATTATTTAGAATAAAATAATACCAATATATTAATATTTTGAAAAATAATAAAAGGTTTAAAAACTAAATTTGTTTACTAAAAGAGTTTAAATAGTTATGAGTATTTGAACAATTATCATAAAACAATTGTTACTTTTCATACAAGCTTATTCGGATTAAAACAATACTATTTTAATAATATTCCAAAAATTAGTAAGTAAAAGATTTTAAAAATAAATATGTTTATCGAACCAGTCCAAATAGTTAAGACTATTAGAATAACTATCTATTTCAAATCGCTTTGACCCTTTGTCATAAAACAATTATTTTAGTTCATAGAAGCCTAATCAGAATAAAATAATACTAATTTATTAACATTTTAAAAATTAATGTATAGGAGATTTAATAAAATAAATTTGTTTACTAAACAAGTTCAAATAGATTTGACTATTTGAACAATTATCTATTTAAAGTCATTATGACATTTTGTTTTGTCATAAAACAATTATTTCAATTCATAAAAACTTATTTGAAATAAAATAATACTAGTTTATTAATATTTTAAAAACTAATAAGCAAGAGATTTGAAAACTAAAACTATTTTTGAAATAGCTCGAATAGTTATAAATATTTGAACAAATATCAATCTGAAATCGTTATGATCTTTGTTTTCTCATAAAACAATTGTTTCTAATCATACAAGCTTATTCGGATAAAAATAATACTAATTTAATAATATTCTAAAAATTAATAAAAGATTTAAAAAATAAATGTGTTTGCCAAATCAGTTCAAATAGTTAAGACTATTAGAATAATTATCTATTTCAAATCATTCTAACCTTTTGTTTAGTCACATAAGAATTGTATCATTTCATATAAGCTTATTCAGAATAAAATAATACTAATTTATTAACATTAAAAAAATTAATAAGCATGAATTTGAAAAAATAAATCTATTTATTGAATAAGCTCAAATAGTTATGACTATTTCAATAATTATCTATTTAAACTCATTATGACCATTTGTTTTGTCATTAAACAATTGTTTTAGTTCATAAAATCTTATCCAAAATAAAATAATACTACTTTATTAATATTTCAAAAATTAATAAGTAAGAGATTTGAAAAATAAATTAGTTTGCGGAATCAATTCAAATAATTATGGCCATTCGAAGAAATATCTATTTCAAATCATTATTACCTATTGTTTTGTCATAAAACAATTGTTTTTCAGCATACAAGCTTATTTGAAATAAAATAATATTAATTAATTAATATTTCAAAAATTAATAAGAGATTTAAAAAATAAATCGCTTTATTGAACTAGTTTAAATAGTTACGACTATTTGAATAATTATCTATTTCAAATTGTTATAACCATTTGTTCTAACATAAAACAATTGTTTCTATTCATATAAGCTTATTCAGAATAAAATAATACTAACTTAGTAATATTTTGAAAATTAATAACTAAGAGATTTAAAAAATAAATCTGTTTGCTATACCAGTTCAAAAAGTTAAGACTATATGAATAATTATTTATTTCAAATTGTTATAAAGTTTTATTTTATCACAAAAAAACTATTTCAACTCACACAAACTTATTCAGAATAGAATAAAACTAATGTATTAATATTTCAAAAAATTATTAGTAAAAGATTTAGCTAACAATTCTATTTACCAAACCAGTTCAAATAATTATAACTATTTGAACAATTATCTATTCCAAATCATTATTACATTTTGCTTTGTCATAAAACAATTGTTTTTGTTAATATAAGTTTATTTGAAATAAAATAATACTAATTTATTAATATTTAGAAAATTAATCAGTAAGAAATTTAAAAAGTAAATCTACTTACCAAACCATTTTAAATAGTTTTGACTATTTAAATAATTATTTATTTCAAATTGTTATAACATTTTATTTTGTCATCAAACAATCGGTCCTGTTCATACTATTTTATTCGAAATAAAATAGTACTATTTTATTCAAAATAAAATAATACTATTTTAATAATATTCCACAACAAAAATTAAAAAAAAAACTAACTGCCAAACTAATTCAAATAGTTAAGACTATATGAACAATAATCTATTTTTAATCATTATGATATTTTCCTTTGTCGTAAAACAATTGCTTTGTTTGTACAAGCTTATTCAGATTAAATAATACTAATTTAATAATATTTCAATAATTAATAAGTAAAAGATTTAAAAAATAAATTTATTTACCAAATCAATTCATATGGTTAAGACTATTAGAATAATTATCTATTTCAAATTGCTTTAACCTTCTTTTAGTTATAAAACAATTGTTTCAGTTCATACAAGCTTATTAAAAAAAAAATAATACTAACTTATTAAGATGTAGAAATTAATAAGAAAGTGATTTAAAAAATAAATTTATTTATGGAACAAGTTCAAATAGTTATTATTATTTGGAAAATGTTTATTTCAAATCATTACAACCTTTTAATTTGTCATAAAACAATTGTTTCAATTAATACAAGATTAGATGGAACAAAATAATATTAATTTATTAATGTTTCCTAAATTAGTAAGTAAGAAATTTAAAAAATAAATTAGTTTATCGAATCAGTTAAAATAATTATGGCCATTTGAATGATTATATATTTTAAATCGTTATGACCTTTTGTTTTGTCATAAAATAATTCTTTTTGATCATACAAGCTTATTCAAAATAAAATAATACTAATTTATAAATATTTCAAAAATTAATAAGTAATAGATTTAAAAAATAAATTTGTTTATTGAACCAGTTTAAATAGCTATAACTCTTTGAACAATTATCAATCTCAAATCGTTAAATTCTTTGTTTTGTCATAAAACAATCATTTTTTATCATAGAAGTTTATTCACTTAAAAATAATACTAATTTAATAATATTTCAAAAATTAATAAGTAAGATATTTAAAAATTAAATGTGTTTGCAAAACTAGTTCAAATAGTTTAAACTACTAGAATAATTATCTATTTGAAATCGTTATGACCTTTTATTTAGTCATAAAATATTTGTTTCATATCTTTCAAGCTTATTTAAAATAAAATAATCCAAATTTATTAACATTCAAAAAATTAGTAAGCAAGATTTGAAAAAATAAATCTGTTTACCGAACAAGTTCAGATAGTTATGACTATTTGAATAATTATTTATTTAAGTTCGTTATGACCTTTTGTTTTAACATAAAATAATTTTTTAAGTTCATAAAAGCTTATCCAAATAAAATAATACTAATTTCTTAATGTTTTGAAAATTAATAAGCAAGAGTTTAAAAAAATAAATTTGTTTACCAAACAAATTCAAATAGTTATGACTATTTGAACAATTATCTATTTAAAATTGTTATGACTTTTTTGTTTTGTCATAAAACAATTATTTCAGTGCATACAAGTTTATTCAAAATGAAATAATAATAATTTATTAATAATACAAAAATTAATAAGTAAGTTATTTAAAAAGTTAATTTGTTTACTGAATCAATTCAAATAATTATGGCCATTTCAATAATTATCTATTTCAAATCATTATTACCTTTTGTTTGGTTATATAACAATTTTTTTCTTATCATACAAGCTTATTCAGAATAAAATAATACTAATTTATTAATCTTTCAAAAATTAATAAGAGATCTAAAAAATAAATATATTTACTAGACCAATTTAAATAGTTATAACTATTTGAACAATTGTATACTTTAAATCGTTATAAGCTTTTGTTCTATCATAAAATAATTATTTCTATTCATATAATCATATTCAAAACAAAATAATGCTAATCTAATAATATTCATAAAATTAATAACTAAGAGATTTCAAAAATAAATTTGTTTGCCAAACCAATATAAATAGTTAAGACTATATGAACAATTATCTATTTCAAATCATTATGACCTTTTGTTTTATCATAAAATAAAATTTTCAATTCATCCTAGCCTATTACGAATAAAATAAAATGAATTTATTAATATTTCAAAAACTAATAAATAAGAGATTTAAAAAATAATTATATTTATCCATTTCAAATTGTTATAACCTTTTGGTTTGTCATAAAATAAAGGTTTTTCTTCTTATAAGTTTGTTTGGAATAAAATAATACTAATTTATTAATATTTCAAAAATTAATAGGAGACTTAAAAAAATAAATTTGTTTATCAAACTAGTTTAAGTAGTTATGACTATTTGAGCAATTATTTACTTCAAATCATTATAACTTTTTGTTCTATTATCAAGCAATAGTTTTGTTTATACAAGCTTATTCAGATTAAAATAATATTAATTTATTAATATTTCAACAATTAGTAAGTAAAAAATTTAAAAACATAAATATGTTTATCAAACTATATCAAATAGTCATGACAATTTGAATAATTGTTTCAAATTGTTATGACCTTTTGTTTTGCTATAAATATTATTCTAGTTCATATAAACTTATTTGAAATAAAATAATACTAAATTATTAATATTCCAAAAATTAATAATTAAGAGATTTAAAAATTGAATCTATATATCAAACAAGTTTAAATAATTATGACTATTTGGACAATTATCTATTTGAAATTGCTATAACCTTTTGTTTTGTCATAAATGATTTTCTCTATTCATACAAGCTTCTTTCGAATAAAATAATACAAATTTATTAATATTAAGACAATTAATAAGTAAAAGATTTAAAAAATAAATCTGTTTACCGAACAAGTTCAAATCATTATGACTATTTGAACAATTATTTATTTTAACTTCTTATGACTTTTTGTTTTGTCATATAACAATTGTTTCTGTTCATACAAGCTTATTCAGATTAAAATAATATTAATTTATTAATATTTTGACAATTAATAAGTAAAAGATTTAAAATATACATATGTTTTTTGAACAAGTTTAAATAGTCATGACTATCTGAGTAATTACCTATTTCAAATTATTTTGACCTTTTCTTTTGTAATAAAACAATTGTTTTAGTTCATATAAGCTTATTTGATGTAAATTAGATTTTTTTTTTATTTTCTTGGCTATTAAGTTTTGGAATATTATTAAATTAGTATTATTTTATTTTGAATAAAATAATATGAACATTAACAATTGTTTGATGACAACATAAAAGGTTATAATGATTTAAAATAGATAATTATTCAAATAGTCAAAACTATTCGAAATAGTTTCGTAAGCAAATTTACTTTTTAAATCTCCTACTAATTAATTCTTCAAATATTAATAAATTAGTATTATTTTATTTTGAAAAAGCTTGTATGTCGAAAAGCAATTTTTTTATGACAAAACAATTGGTAATAACGATTTAAAATAGATAGTTGACTAAATAGCCATAATTATTTGAATTGATTCAACAAAATGATTTATTTTTTAAATATCTTACATATTAATTTTCAAAATATTAATAAAGTAGTATTATTTTATTTGGGATAAGCTTTTATGAACTAAAACAATTGTTTGATGACAAAACAAATGGTCATAATGATTTTAAATAGATAATTGTTCAAATAGTCATAACTATTTAAACTTATTCGGTAAATAGATTTAATTTTTCAAATCTCATGCTTATTAATTTTTTGAATGTTAATAAATTGGTATTATTTTATTTCAAATAAGCTTGTATTAACTGAAACACTTATTATATTACTAAACAAAATGTCAAAACGATTTGAAATAGATAATTAATCTAATAGTCTTAACTATTTGAATTGGTTCGGTAAACGCATTTGTTTTTTAAATCTCTTATTAGTTTTTAGAATATTATTAAATTAGTATTATTTTTATCCAAATAAGCTTGTATGATTAGAAACAATTGTTTTATGAGAAAACAAAGATCATAATGATTTAAGATTGATATTTATTCAAATAGTTATCACCACTTGAGCTGGTTCAAAAAACAGCTTTAGTTGTTAAATCTCTTGCTTATTAATTGATGAAATATTAATAAAGTGGTATTATTTTATTTTAGATAAACTTTTATGAACTGAAATAATTGTTTTATGACAAAACAAAATGTCATAACGACTTTAAATAGCTAATTATTCAAAGAGTCAGATCTATCTAAACTTATTTAGTAAACAAATTTATTTTTTTTAAATCTCTTACTCATTAATTTTTTGAATGTTAATAAATTACTATTATTTTATTTTGAATAAGCTTGTATGAACTAAAATAATTGTTTTATGACTAAACAACTGATCAGAATGATTCGAAATAGATAATTGTTCTAATAGTCTTAACTATTTAAACTGGTTCAGCAAACACATTTATTTTCTAAATCTCTTATAAATTTTTGGAATATTATTAAATTAGTATTATTCTAATCTGAATAAACTTGTATGAAAAGAAACAATTATTTTATGACAAAGTGAAGATCATAACGATTTGAGATAGATAATTGTTTAAATAGTAATAAATATTTAAATTGTTTCGATAAATAGATTTAGTTTTTAAATCTCTTATTAATTTTCAAAATATTAATAAATTAGTATTATTCTATTCTAAATAATTTTGCATGAACAGAAACAATTATTTTATGACAAAACAAAACGTCATAACGATTTGAAATAGATAATTGTTCATATGGACATAACTATTTGAACTTGTTTGGTAAGCAGATTTATTTTTTAAATCTCCTACATATTAATTTTTATAATATTAATAAATTAGTATTATTTTATTCTGAATAAACTTGCATGAATAGAAACAATTGTTTTATGACAAAACAACAGATCATAACTATTTTAAATAAATAATTATTCAAACAAGCATAACTATTTGAACTTGTTCAGTAAATAGATTTATTTTTTAAACCTTTTAATTATTAATTTTTGGAATATTAATATGCTTGTATGAATAGAAACAATTGGTTTAGGACAAAACAAAAGGTTATAACTATTTAAAATAAATGATTGTTCAAATGATCATAACTATTTGAACGTGTTTAGAAAACAGATTTATGTTTTAAAATTTTACTTATTAATTTTTACAATATTAATAAATTTATATTATTTTATTTGAAATAATCTTGTATGAATAGAAACAATTATTTTTTGACAAAACAATATATTATAATGATTTGAAATAGAAAATTATCCAAAGAGTCATAACTATTTGAACTTGTTCGGTAAATAACTATATTTTTTAAATCTCTTATTTATTAATTTTTGGAATATTAATAAATTAGTATTATTTTATTTTGAAATAAGCCTAAAATAATATTACTTTATTAATATTTCAAAAATTGAGAAGTTGAAGATTTAAAAAATAAATCAGTTTATTGAATCAGTTCAAATAATTATGACCATTTGAATAATTATCTATTTGAAATTATTATGAACTTTTGTTTTGCTATAAAGCAATTGTTTTTCATCACACAAGCCTATTTAGAATAAAATAATACTAATTTATTAGTATTTCAAAAATTAATAAGTAGGAGATTTAAAAAATAATATGCCTATCAAACCAGTTCAAATAATTATGATTATTTACACAATTATATATTTCAAATAGTGATAACATTTTGTTTTGTCATAAAGCAATTATTTATGTTCAAACAAGCTTATTCAGAATAAAGTAATACTAATCTAATAATATTATAAAAATTAATAACTAAGAGATTTAAAAAATAAATTTGTTTGCCAAACCAATTCAAATAGTTACGGTTATGTGAACAATTAACTATTTTAAATCGTTATGGCCTTTTGTTTTATCATAAAACAAAAGTTTTTGTTCACAGAAGTTTGTTCAAAATAAAATAAACTTAATTTATTAATATTTTAAAAATTAATAAGAGATTTAAAAAATAAATCTATTTACCAAACTAATTCAATTAGTTATATTGATTTGAACAATTATTTATTTCAAATTGTTATGACCATTTGCTTTGTCATAAAACAATTTTTCTATTGACACAATCTTATTTGGAATAAAGTAATGCTAATTTATTAATATTCTAAAAATTATTAAGTAATGGATTTAAAAAATTAATCTGTTGGTATGATTAGTACAAATAGTTATAATTGTTTGAACAGTTATCTATTTTAAATCATTATGACCTTTTGTTTTATCACAAAACAATTGTTTTTGTTCATACAAGCTAATCAAGAATAACATAATTCTAATTTATTAATATTTCAAAAATTAATAAGTAAAAGATTTAAAAACTAAATTTGTTTGCCGAACAAGTTCAAATGGTTATGATTTTTTGAACAATTACCTATTTCAAATCACTATAACCTTTTGTTTTGTCATAAAATATTTTTTTTCTATTCATACAAGCTTGTTTCAAATAAAATAGTATAAATTTATTAATATTCAGACAACTAATAAGTAAAATATTTAAAAAATAAATATGTCTACCAAATAAGTTCAAATAGTTATGACTATTTGAACAATTATATATTTCAAATCATTATGACTTTTTATTTTGTCAAATAGTCATAACTATTTGAGCTTGCTTAGTAAGTAGGTTTGTTTTTTAAATCTTTTACTTATTAACTTTTGAAATATTAGTAAATTAGTATCATTTTATTTCAAAATAAATTTGTATGAACATAAACAATTGGTTTATGACAAAACAAAAGGTCATAGCTATTTGAAATAGATAATTGTTCAAATAGTTATAACTATTTGAATGTGTTCAAAAAATAGATTTATTTTTTAAATTTCCACCTAGTAATTTTTGGAATATTAATAAATTTATATTATTTTATTTGGAATAAGCTTGTATGAATAGTAACAATTGTTTTATGACAAAATAAAAGGTCATAACGATTTGAAATAGATAATTGTTGAAATAGTTATAACTATTTGAACTTGTAAGGTAAATAGATTCATTTTTTAAATCTCTTGCTTATTAATTTTTGGAATATTAATAAATTTGTATTATTTTATTTTGAATAAACTTATATGAATTGATATAATTGTTTTATGACAAAACAAAAGGTCATAATGATTTGAAATTATAATTATTCAAATAGTTATGACTATTTGAACTTGTTCGATAAACATATTTATTTTTAAATTCTTTTTCTTTTTAATTATTGAAATATTAATAAATAATATTATTTTAATCCGAATAAGCTTGTGTGAACAAAAACAATTGTTTTATGATAAAACAAAAAGTCATAATGATTTAAAATAAATAAATGTTCAAATAATTATAACTATTTAAATTTATTCTTGATAAACGAATTTATTTTTTAAATCTTTTTCTTATTAATTATTTAAATATTAATAAATTTGCATTATTTTATTTGAAATAAGCTTGTATGAGTAGAAAAAATTGTTTTATGACAAAATAAAAGGTTATAACAATTTGAAATAGATAATTGTTCAAATTGTCATAACTATTTGAACTTGTCCGGTAAATAGATTAATTTTTTAAATCTATTGCTTATTAACTTTCAGAATATTAATAAATTAGAGTTATATTATTTTGAATAAGCATGCATGAGCAAAAACAATTGTTTTGTGACGAAACAAAAGGTTATAATGATTTGAATCAAATAATTGTTCAAATATTCATAACTATTTGCATTGGTCAAGCCAACAAATTCATTTTTTAAATCTGTTACTTATTAATTTTTAGAACAATAATAAATTAGCATTACTTTATTCTGAATAAGACTGCATGAACAAAAACAATTGTTTTATGACAAAACAAATGGTCATAACGACTTGAAATAAATAATTGTTCAAATAGTTATAACTTATTCAACTAATTTTGTAAATAGATTTATTTTTTAGTTCCCTTACTTATTAAATTTCAAAATGTTAATAAATTAATATTATTTTAGTCTTAACAAACTTATTTGAACAAAACCATTTGTTTTATGACAAAACAAAATATCATAGCGATTTGAAATAGATACATGTTCAAATAGTCATAACTATTTGAATTGGTTCGCCAATCAAAATTATTTTTCAAATCTTATTTATTAATTTTTCAAGTACTAATAAATTTGTTTTATTTTATTTCAAAAAGTTAGTAAGAACTAAAAAAATTGTTTTATGATAGAACAAAAGATCATAATGATTTGAAATAAAGAATTGTTCATATAGCTTTAACTATTTGAACTAGTTCGACAAACAAATTTATGTT
This sequence comes from Durio zibethinus, assembly GCF_047325235.1. NCBI lineage: Eukaryota > Viridiplantae > Streptophyta > Magnoliopsida > Malvales > Malvaceae > Durio > Durio zibethinus. The sequence goes on from NC_143171.1 coordinate 14,434,124, forward strand.
TTAAATCTCTTAGTTATTAATTTTTAGAATATTATTACATTAGTATTATTTTATTTCGAATAAGCTTGTAAAAATGGAAATAATTGTTTTATGACAGAAAAAAAGTTTAAAACAATTTGAAATAAATAATTGTTCAAATAGTCATAATTATTTGAATGGGTTTGGTAAAAAGATTTATTTTTTAAATCTCCTACTTATTGATTTTTGAAATATTAATAAATTAGTATTATTTTATCCAAATAGGCTTGTATGATAAAAAACAATTGTTTTATGAAAAAACAAAAGTTCATAATGATTTAAAATAGATAATTGCTCAAATGGGCATAATTATTTAAATTGATTCGATAAATTGATTTATGTTTTAAATCTCTTACTTATCAATTTTTAAAATATTAATAAAGTAATACTATTTTATTTCAGATAAGCTTTTATGAGCTGGAACAAATGTTTTATGATAAAATAAAAGGTCATAATGTTTTTAAATAGATAATTGTTCAAATAGTCATAGCTATTTAAACTTGTTTGGTAAACAGATTTATTTTTTTAAATTTCTTGCTTATTAATTTTTTGAATGTTCATATATTAGTATTATTTTATTTTGGATAAGCATGTATGAACTAAAACAATTATTTTATGACTAAACAAAAAGCCAAAATAATTCAAAATAGATAATTGTTCTAACAGCCTTAACTATTTGTATTGGTTCTGCAAACGCATTCATTTTTTAAATTTTTACTTATTAATTCTTAGAATATTATTAATTCAGCAGTATTTTACCCTATATAAGCTTGTATGAATAGAAACAAATGTTTTAGAATAAAACAAAAATCATAACGATTTGATATAGAAAATTTTTAAATAGTCATAACTTTTTGAACTAGTTTGATAAAGAGATTTAGTTTTTAAATGTCTTATTAATTTTTGAAATAGTAATAAATTAATATTATTTTATTCTAAATTTGTATGAATAGAAACAATTATTTTATGACAAAAAAAATGTCTTGATGATTTAAAATAGATAATAGTTCAAATGGACATGATTTTTTGAACTTGTTCAGTAAACAGATTAATATTTTGAATCTTCAACTTATTAATTTTTAGAATAATAACAAATTAGTATAATTTTATTCCAAATAAACTTGTATGAATAGAAACAATTGTTTTAAGATAAAACAAAAGACCATAACAACTTGAAATAAATAATTGTTCAAATACTCATAAGTATTTGAACTTGCTCAGTAAACAAATTTATTTCTTAAATCTTTTAGTTATTAATTTTTGAGTATTAATAAATTAGTATTATTTTACTTTGAATAACCTTGTTAGAAAAGAACAAAATGGTTTATGACCAAACAAATGGTCATAATGATTTGAAATAGAAAATTATTCAAATAGTCATAACTATTTGAATAAATTCAGAAAACTAATTTATTTTTTAAAATTTTACTTATTAGTTTTTGAAATATTAATAAATCTATATTATTTTATTGGAAATAAGCTTGCATGAACAAAACTAATTGTTTTATGACAAAACAAAATATCATAATGTTTTGAAATAGATAATTTTTTAGATACTCACAACTATTTGAACTTATTCAATAAACAGATTTATTTTTTTAATTCTTTTACTCTTTAATTTTTGAAATATTAATAAATTAATATTATTTTATTTCAAATATAGAATTGAAATAATTATTTTATTACAAAACAAAAGGTCATAATGATTTGAACTAGATAATTATTCAAATAATCATGACTATTTGAACTTGTTCGGTAAACATATTTATTTTTTAAAAATATTTTACTTATTAATTATTGAAATAATTAGTTATAAAACAATTGTTTCAGTTCATACAAGCTTATTCAGAATAAATTAATACTAATTTATTAACATTCAAAAAATTGATAAGAAAGAGATTTTAAAAAAATAAATCTATTTATCAAACAAGTTCAAATATTTATTATTATTTGAATAGTTGCCTATTTAAAATCATTATAACCTTTTAATTTGTCATAAAATAATTGTTTCAGTTAATACAAGCTTAGATAAAATAAAATAATACTAATTTATTAATATTTCCTAAATTATTAAGTAAAAAATTTTAAAAATAATTTTTTTATCAACTCAATTAAAATAATTATGGCCATTTGAATGATTATCTATTTCAAATCATTAGGACCTTTTGTTTTGTCATAAAACAATTGTTTTTGATCACTAAAGCTTATTTGGTTAAAAATAATACTAATTTAATAATATTCTAAAAATTAATATAGGATTTAAAAATTAAATGTGTTTGTTGAACCAATTCAAATAGTAAAAACAAAATTAATAAGCATGAGTTTAAAAAAAAATTGTTTACCAAACAAATTCAAATAGTTACTATTATTAGAACAATTGTTTATATGAAATTGTTATTACTTTTTTTTTTTGTTATAAAACAATTGTTACAGTTCATACAAACTTATTCAAAATAAAGTAACACTAATTTATTGATATTTCAAATATTAATAAGTAAGAAATTTAAAAAGTGAATCTTGTTACTAAATTAGTTCAAATAATTATGACCATTTCAACAATTATCCATTTTAAATCATTATTACTTTTTGTTTGGTCATATAACGATTATTTTTTATCATACAAGCTTATTCAAAATAAAATAATACTAATTTATTAATTTTGCAAAAATTAATAGCAAGAGATTTAAAAAATAAATTCGTTTATTGAATCAGTTTAAATAGTTATGACTATTTGAACAATGTTAGATCAAATTGTTATAACTTTTTATTTTATTATAAAAAATTATTTCTATTCATACAAGCTTATTTGAAATAAAATAATACTGATCTAATAATATTACAAAAATTAATAATTAAGAGATTTAAAAAATAAATTTGTTTGTCGAACTAGTTCAAATAGTTATGACTATATGAACAATTATCTATTTCAAATCATTACAACCTTTTGTTTTGTCATAAAATAATTTTTTCAATTCATATTAGCTTATTATGAATAAAATAAAATGAATTTATTAATATTTCAAAAATTAATAAGTAATAGATTTAAAAAATAATTACGTTTAACTAACCAGATCAAATAATTATGACTATTTGAACAATTATCTATTTCAAATCGTTACGATTTTTGTTTTGTCATAAAACAAAAGCTTTTGTTCATATAAGTTTGTTTAGATTAAAATAATACTAATCTACTAATATTTCAAAAATTAATAAGAGATTTAAAAAATAAATCTGTTTATCAAAACAATTTAAATTGTTATGACTATTTGAGCAATTATTTATTTCAAATTGTTATGACATTTTGTTATGTTATAAAACAATAGTTTCTATTCATACAAGTATATTTGGATTAAAACAATGATAATTTATTATTATTTCTATAATTAATAAGTAAAAGATTTAAAAAAATAAATATGTTTACCAAACAAGTTCAAATTATCATGACTATTTGAGTAATTATCTATTTCAAATCATTTTGACTTTTTCTTTTGTAATAAAACAATTGTTTAAGTTCATATAAGCTTATTTGATGTAAAATAATACTAATTTATTAACATTCCAAAAATTAATGAGTAAGAGAATTAAAAAAGAATCTGTTTACCAAATAAGTTCAAATAGTTATGACTATCTAAACAATTATTGATTTCAAAACATAATGACCTTTTGTTTTGTCATAAAACAATTGGTTTGTTGATGCAATGCTTTTTTCAAATAAAATAATATAAATTTATTAATATTCAAAAAATTAATAAGTAAAAGATTTAAAAAAATAAATCAATTTACCAAATAAGTTCAAATAGTTATATGACTATTTAAACAATTATTCATTTCAAATCATTATGACATTTTATTTTATCGTAAAACAATTATTTTTATTTGTACAAAATTATTTAGAATAAAATAATACTAATTTATTAATATTTCAAAAATTAATAAGAGATTTAAAATTTGTTTATTGGACCAGTTCAAATAGTTATTACTATTTTAATAAATATCTATCTCAAATTGTTATGATCTTTGTTTTGTCATAAAATAATTGTTTCTATTCATACAAGCTCATATGGAGTAAAATATATCTAAACTAATAATATTCTAAAATTAATAAGTAAGAGATTTTAAAAATAAATGTATTTGCTAAACTAATTCAAATAGTTAAGACTATTAGAACAATTATCTATTTCAAATCATTATGACCTTTTGTTTAGTCATAAAATAATTGTTTCAGTTCATACAAGCTTATCCAAAATAAAATAATACTATTCTATTAACATTCAAAAAATTAATAAGCAAGAAATTTTAAAAAATAAATCTGTTTACTGAACAAATTCAAATAGTCAAGTCTATTTCAACAATTATCTATTTAAAATCATTATGGCCTTTCATTTTATAATAAAACAATTGTTTTAGTTCATAAAAGCTTATGCAAAATAAAATAATATTACTTTACTAATATTTTAGAAATTAAGAAGTTGGAGATTTTAAAAAACAAATGCTTAAAATGATTTGAAATATATAATTTTTCTAATTCTCTTAATCATTTGAACTGATTCAGTAAATAAATTTATTTTTTAAATCTCTTATTAATTTTTGTAATATTATTAAATTAGTATTATTTTATTTCAAATAAGCTTGTATGAACAAAACAATTGTTTTATGACAAAAGAAAAGGTTATAACGATTTGAAATAGATTATCATTCATATTTGAACTGGTTTGGTAATTAAACTTATTTTTTAATTTTTTTGGTTATTAAGTTTTAAAATATTATTAAATTAGTATTATTTCATTCCAAACAAAATAATATAAACAGACCAATTGTTTGATGACAAAATAAAAGCTTATAAAGATTTGTAACAGTTAATTATTCAAATAGTCAAAACTATTTGAAATGTTTGGTAAGCAGATTTACTTTTTAAATCTCTTATTGATTAATTTTCTAAATATCAATAAATTAGTATTACTTTATTTTAAACAAACTTATATTAACAAAAACAATTGTTTTATGACAAAACAAAAAGTAATAATGATTTGAAACAAATAATTGTTCAAATAATTATAATTATTTGAACTAGTTTGGTAAATAGAATTATTTTCTAAACCTTTTACTTATAAATTTTTAAAATATTAATAAATTAGTTTTATTCTATTCCGAATAAGCTTGTATGAGATGAAATAATTGTTTTGTGACAAAACAAAATGTCAAAACAATTTGAAATAAATAATTATTGATATAGTTTTAACTGTTTGAACTAGTTTGGCAAATGGATTTATTTTTAAATCTCTTAGTTATTAATTTTTAAAATTTTACTAAACTAGTATTATTTTATTCTGAATAAGCTTGTATAAACAGAAAAATTGTTTTGTGATATAACAAAAGGTTATAACAATTTGAAATAAATAATTATTTAAATTGTCATAACTATTTGTAATGGTTCAGTAAATAGATTTATTTTTTAAATCTGTTATTAATTCCTAAAACATTAATAAATTAGGATTATTTTATTTCAAATAAGCTTGTGTGTTGAAAAACAATTGTTTTATGACAAAACAAAAGGTAGCAATGATTTGAAATAGATAGTTGTCCAAGTGGCCATAGTTATTTGAATTGATTCAATAAACTAATTTATTTTTTAAATCTCTTATTAATTTTTCACATATTAATAAAGTAGATTATTTTATTTTGGATAAGCTTTTATGAACTAAAATAATTTTCTTATGACAAAATAAAGCGTCATAATGATTTTAAATTGATAATTCTTCAAATAGTCATAACTATTTAAACTTATTCACCGGACACATTTATTTTTTCAAATCTCATGCTTATTAATTTTTTCAATGTTAATAAATTAGTATATTTTATTTCGAGTAAGCTTATGTGAACTGAAACAATTATTATATGACTAAACAAAATATCAAAATTATTTGAAATAGATAATTATTCTAATATTCTTAACAATTCGAACTGGTTTGGCAAACACATTTATTTTTTAAATCACTTATTAATTTTTGGAATATTATTAAACTGGTATTATTTTTATCTAAATAAGCTTGTATGATCCTAAACAATTGTTTTATGAGAAAATAAAGATCACAACGATTTGAGATTGATATTTGTTCAAATATTTATAACTATTTGAAATGGTTGGAAAAAATAGCTTTAGTTTTTGAATCTCTTACTTATTAATTTTTGAAATATTAATAGGGTAGTATTATTTAATTTTGAATAAGTTTTTATGAACTGAAACAATTGTTCTATAACAAAACAAAAGGTCATAATGGCTTTAAATAGACAATTGTTCAAATAGTTAAATCTATTTCAGCTTGTTCGGTAAATAGATTTATTTTTTTAAATCTTTTGCTCATTAATTTTTTGAATGTTAATAAATTAGCATTATTTTATTTTGAATAAGCTTGTATGAACTGAAATAATTGTTTTATGACTAAACAAAAGGTCGAAATGATTTGAAATAGATAATTGTTCTAATAGTCTTAAGTATTTAAAATGGTTTGGCAAACACAATTATTTTTTAAATCTATTACTTATTAATTTTTAGAATTTTATTAAATTAGTATTATTTTAATTCAAATAAGCTTATATGAAAAGAAATAGTTGTTTTATGACAAAATAAAGATCATAATGATTTGAGATAAATAACTGTTCAAATAATCATAACTATTTGAACTATTTCATTAAACAGATTTAGTTTTTAAATGTTTCACTAATTTTCAAAATATTATTATATCAATATTATTTTATTCTAAATAAATTTGCATAAATAGAAACATTTGCTTTATGACAAAACAAAAGCTCATAATGAATTGAAATAGATAATTATTCAAATGAACATGAATATTTGAACTTGTTCGGTAAAAATATTTATTTTTTAAATCTCCTATATATTAATTTTTAGAATATTAATAAATTAGTATTTTTTTATTCTGAATAAACTTGTATAAATAAAAACAATTATTTTATCACAAAACAAAAGATCATAACTATTTGAAATAAATAATTACTTAAACAGTCATAACTATTTAAACTTGATAGGTAAACAATTTATTTTTAAAATTTTTGAAATATTAATAAATTAGTATTATTTTATTTTGAATATGAACAAAAACAATTGGTTTATGACAAAATAAAAAAGGTCATGACTATTTGAAATAGATAATTGTTCAAATAGTCATAACTATTTGAACGTGTTTAGAAAATAAATTTGTTTTTTAAATTTTTCTTATTAATTTTTGAAATATTAATAAATATATATTATTTTTTTTGAAATAAGCTTGTATGAATAGAAACAATTATTTTATGACAAAACAAAATGTCATAACGATTTGACATAGATAATTATTCAAATAATCATAACTATTTAAATTTGTTCGGTAAATAGATTCATATAAATCTCTTACACAATAATTTTTGGAATATTATTCAATTAGTATTATTTTATTTAGAATAAGGCTATATGAATTGAAAAAATTATTTTATGATGAAACAAAAGGTCACAATGGTTTGAAATAAAAAATTATTCAAATAGTTATGACTATTTGAACTTGTTCGGTAAACATATTTATTTTTAAAATATTTTATTTATTAATTGTCAAAATATTAATAAATTAATATTATTTTAATCTGAATAAGCTTGTGTGAACAAAAACATTTGTTTTACGACAAAAAAAAAGGTCAATGATTTGAAATAAATAATTATTCAAATAATCATAACTATTTGAACTTATTTGGTAAATAAATTTCTTTTTTAAATCTTTTACTTATTAATTGTCTAAATATTAATAAATTTGTATTATTTTAATTATTCAAAATGTCATAACTATTCGAATTGGTTTGGTCAATAGATTTATTTTTTTAAAATCTCTTACTTATTACTTTTTGAAATATTAATAAATTACTATTTTTTTTTAATAAGCTTGAATGATAAAAAAAATTTTTTTATAACAAAGCAAATGCTCATAAAGGTTTGAAATAGATAATTATTCAAATGGCCATAATTATTTTATTCTAAATAAAATAGAAAGAATAGGACCAATTGTTTGGTGATAAAAAAAAATGTTAAAACGATTTAAAATAGATAATTATTCAAATAGTCAAACCTATTTGAAATGATTTGATAAACAAATTTACTTTTTAAATCTCTTATTGATTAATTTTCTAAATATTAATAAATTAGTATTATTTTATTTCGAACAAACTTATATGAACAAAAACAATTGTTTTATGACAAAACAAAAAGTAATAAAGAATTGAAATAGATAATTGTTCAAATAGTTATAATTATTTGAACTGGTTCAGTAAATAGAATTTTTTAAAAAATCTCTTCCTTATAAAATTTTGAAATATTAACAAATTAGTTTTATTTTATTTTGAATAAACTTGTATGAGCTGAAATAATTGTTTTATGACAACAAAATGTCATAACAATTTGTTTTAGATAATTGTTCATATGGTCTTAACTAATTGAACTGGTTTGATAAACGGATTTATTTTTTAAATCTCTTAGTTATGAAATTTCAAACTATTATTAAATTAATATTATTTTTTTGAATAAATTTGTAAGAACAGGAATAATTATTTTATGACAGAAAAAAAAGTTATAATAATTTGAAATAGATAATTGTTCAAATAGCAATAACTATTTGAATTGGTCATAACTATTTAAATTGGTTTGGTAAATAGATTTATTTTGTAAATCTTTTACTAATTCTTGAAATATTAAAAATTTAGCATTATTTTGTTTCAAATAAGCTTGTATGTTGAAAAACAATTATTTTATGACAAAATGAAAGATAATAACAATTTTATTTAATAAGGTTGTATGTTGGAAAACAATTGATTTATGACAAACAAGCTCATGTAATAATAATTTGAAATAGATAATTGTTCACATGGCCATAATTATTTGATCTGATTTGGTAAACTGATTTATTTTTTAAATCTCTTACTTATTAATTTTTGAAATATTAATAAAGTAGTATTATTGTATTTTAAATAAGCTTTTATACTAAAACAATTGTTTTATGACAAAACAAAAGTTCATAATGATTTTAAATAGATAATTGTCGAAATAATCATAACTATTTGAACTTGTTTAGTAAATAGATTTATTTTTTCAATTCTCTTGCTTATTAATTTTTAGAACATTAATAAATCAATTTTTTTATTTTGAATAATTTTGCATGAACAAAAACAATTGTTTTATGACAAAACACAAGGTCATAATGATTTAAAATAGATAATTATTCAAATGGGCATGAGTATTTGAACTAATTCGATAAACAAATTAACTTTTTAATTCACTTAGTTATTAATTTTTGGAATATTAATAAATAAGGTTTATTTTATTTCAAATAAGCTTATATGAACTAAAACAATTGTTTTATGACAAACAAAAGGTCATAACATTTTTAAATAGACAATTGTTCAAATAGTCATAACTATTTATATTTTTTTGGTAAACAAATTTATTTTTTAAAACTTTTGCTTATAAATTTTGGAAATATTAAGAAATTTGTATTATTTTATTCCAGATAAGCTTTTATAAATTGAAACAATTCCTCTATGTCAAAACAAAATGTCATAACAATTTTAAATAAATAATTGTTCAAATAGTTATAACTATTTGAACTTGTTCGATAAAAGAATTTATTTTTTGAATCTTTTGCTTATTAATTTTTTGAAAGTTAATAAATTTCAATTATTTTATTCTAAATAAGCTTGTAAGATATGAAACAAATATTTTTGACTGAATAAAAGGTTAGAACAATTTGAAATAGATAATTATTCTAATAGTTTTAACTATTTGAACTGGTTCAACAAACACATTTATTTTTTAAATCTCTTACTTATTAATTATTAAAATATTATTAAATTAGTATTATTTTTAATCGAATAAGTTTCTTTGATCAGAAACAATTGTTTTATGACAAAACAAAGATCTTAACGATTTAAGATTGATAATTATTCAAATAGTCATAACTATTTAAACTAGTTCAATAAACAGATTTGTTTCTTAAATCTCTTACTTATCAATTTTTGAAATATTAATAAACTCTATTATTTTATTTCGATTAAACTTGTATGATAAAAAACAATTATTTTATGACAAAACAAAAGGTCATAACAATTTGAAACAGATAACCGTTCAAATGGCCATAATTATTTTAACTAATTCAGTAAAAAAATTTATTTTTAAATTTCTTACATATTAATTTCAAAAATATTAATAAATTAGTATTATTTTATTTCGTCTAAGCTTGTATTAACTGATACAATTGTTTTATAACAAATCAAAAGGTTATAAAGATTTTAAATAGACAATTATTAAAATAGTAATAACTATTTGAACTTGTTTGGTAAATAGATTTATTTTTTTAAACCTCTTACTTATTAATTTTCTAAATATTTTTAATTAGTATTAATTTATTTTAAATAAGCTTGCATCAACTGAAACAATTGTTTTATGACTAAACAAAATGTCAGAATGATTTGAAATAGATAATTGTTCTAATAGTCTTAAACATTTAAACTAATTTAGTAAATAAATTTATTTTTTAAATCTCTTACTTATTAATTTTTCAAAATTTACTAAATTAGTATTATTTTAATCCAAATAAGATTGTACAGATAAAATAATTATTTTATGATAAAATAAAAAGTAATAACGATTTGAAATAGATAATTGTTTAAATAATCATAATTATTTGAACTGGTTTAGAAAGTTATAATTATGATTTTGTCTAGTCAAATAATTATAACTATTTGAACAATTATCTATTTTAAATCGTTATTACTTTTTGTTTTGTCATAAAACAATTGTTTTTGTTAATATAGGTTTGTTCGAAATAAAAATAATACTAATTTATTAATATTTAAAAAATAAATCCATAAGAGATTTAAAAAGTAAATATGTTTACCAAACCATTTCAAATAGTTTTGACTATTTCAATAATTATTTCAAATAGTTATGACCTTTTATTTTGTCATTAAACAATTGGTTTTGTTCATACTATTTTGAATAAGCTTATATGTACTGTACAATTGTTTTATAACAAAACAAAAGGTAATAACGATTTTAAATAGACAATTGTTCTAATAGTAGTAACTATTTGAATTTGTTCGATAAACAAGTTTATTTTTTAAACTCATGCTTATTAATTTTTGAAATATTAAAAAATTAGTATTATTTATTTTGGATAAGCTTTTATGACCTGAAACAATTATTTTATGGCAAAACAAAAAGTTATAACAATTTTAAATAAATAATTGTTCAAATAGTCATAACTATTTAAATTTATTCCATAAACAGATTTATTTTTTCAAATCTTTTGCTTATTAATTTGCTGAACGTTAATAAATTTGGATTATTTTATTCCAAATAAGATTGTAAGATATGAAGCAAATAGTTTATGACTAAACAAAATGTCATAAAAATTTGAAATAGAAAATTATTCTAATAGATTTTACTATTTGAATTGGTTCGATAAACATATTTATTTTTTAAATCTCTTACTTATTAATTTTTAGAATATTATTAAATTAGTGTTATTTTTAACCAAATAAGCTTATGTGATCAGAAATAATTGTTTTATGACAAAACAAAAGGTCATAATGATTTGAAATAAATAATCGTTGAAATGGCCATAATTATTTTAACTGAGTCAATAAACAAATTTATTTTTAAAATTTTTTATTTAATAATTTAGGAAATATTAATAAATTAGTATTATTTTATTTTGTCTAAGCTTGTATTAACTAAAACAATTGTTTTATGAAATCAAAAGGTTATAATGATTTTAAATAGACAATTGTTCAAATAATAATAACTATTTGAACTTGTTCGATAAATAGATTTATTTTTTTTTAAATCTCTTTCTTTGTTAATTTTTTGAATGTTAGTAAATTAGTATTAATTTATTATGAATAAGCTAGTATAAACTAAAACAATTATTTTATAACTAAACAAAAGCTCAAAACGATTTGAAATAGATAATTTTTCTAATTGTCTTAACCATTTGAACCGATTTAGTAAACAAATTTATTTTTTAAATCTCTTATTAATTTTTGAAATATTATTAAATTAGTATTATTTTAATCCAAATAAGCTTGTATGAACAAAACAATTGTTTTATGACAAAAAAAAAGGTTATAACGATTTGAAATAGATTATCATTCATACAGTCTTAACTATTTGAACTGGTTCAGCTATTAGACTTATTTTTTAATTTTTTTCATTATTAAGTTTTGAAATATTATTAAATTATTATTATTTTATTCTCAATAAAATAATGTGAACATAACCAATTGTTTGATAACAAAATAAAAGCTTATAATGATTTAAAACAATTAATTATTCGAATAGTCAAAACTATTTGAAATGATTTGGTAAGCAGATTTACTTTTTAAATCTCTTATTGATTAATTTTCTAAATATTAATAAATTAGTATTATTTTATTTCGAACAAACTTATATTAACAAAAACTATTGTTCTATGACAAAACAAAAAGTAATAATAATTTGAAATAGATAATTGTTCAAATAGTTATAATTATATGAACTAGTTTGGTAAATAGAATTATTTTCTAAACTTCTTACTTATAAATTTTTAAAATATTAATAAATTAGTTTTATTCTATTCCAACGAAGCTTGTATGAGCTGAAATAATTATTTTATAATAAAACAAAAGGTCATAACAATTTGAAATAAATAATTATTCATATCATCTTAATTATTTGAATTGGTTTGGCAAATGGATTTTATTTTTTAAATCTCTTAGTTATTAACTTTTAGAATTTTACTAAATTAATATTATTTTATTCTGAATATGCTTGTATAAACAAAAACAATTATTTTGTGATAGAACAAAAGGTTATAACAATTTGAAATAGATAATTATTCAAATAGTCATAACTATTTGTAATGGTTTAGTAAACACATTTATTTTTTAAATCTCTTATTAATTCTTGAAATATTAATAAATTAGGATTATTTTATTTCAAATAAGCTTGTATGTTGAAAAACAATCACTTTATGACAAAACAAAAGGTAATAACGATTTGAAATAAATAGCTATCCAAATTGCCATAATTATTTGAATTGATTCAATAAACTGATTTATTTTTTAAATCTCTTACTTATTAATTTTTTAAATATTAATAAAGTAGATTATTTTATTTTGGATAAGCTTTTATGAAATAAAACAATTGTTTTATGACAACATAAAAGGTCATAATGATTTTAAATTGATAACTGTTCAAATAGTCATAACAATTTGAACTTGTTCGGTAGATTCATTTATTTTTTCAAATCTCATGCTTATTAATTTTTTGAATGGTAATAAATTAGTATTATTTTATTTCGAGTAAGCTTATATGAACTGAAACAATTATTATATGACTAAACGAAAGGTCAGAATGATTTGAAATAGATAATTATTCTAATATTCTTAACTATTTAAAGTGATTCAGCAAACACATTTATTTTTTAAATCACTTATTAATTTTTGTAATATTATTAAATTAATATTTTTTTATTTGAATAAGCTTGTATGATCAAAAACAACCATTTTATGAGAAAACAAAGATCATAATGATTTGAGATCGATATTTATTCAAATATTTATAACTATTTGAACTGGTTCAAAAAATAGCTTTAGTTTTTGAATCTCTTACTTGTTAATTTTTGAAATATTAATAGAGTAGTATTATTTTATTTTGAATAAGTTTTTATAAATTGAAACAATTGTTTTATGACAAAACAAAAGGTCATAATGGCTTTAAATAGATAATTGTTCAAACAGTCAAATCTATTTCAACTTGTTTGGTAAACATATTTATTTTTTCAAATCCTTTGCTCATTAATTTTTCAAATGTTAATAAATTAGTATTTTTTTTATTCTAAATAAGCTTGTATGAATTGAAATAATTGTTTTATGACTAAACAAAAGGTCAAAACAATTTGAATTAGATAATTGTTCTAATAGTCTTATGTATTTAAAATGGTTTGGCAAACATATTTATTTTTTAAATCTCTTACTTATTAATTTTTGGAATTTTATTAAATTAGTATTATTTTAATCCAAATAAGCTACTATGAAAAGAAACAATTATTTTATAACAAAATAAATATCATAATGATTTGAGATAAAAAATTGTTCAAATAGTCATAACTATTTGAATTGTTTTGGTAAACAAATTTAGCTTTTAAATCTCTTATTAATTTTCAAATATTATTATATCAGCATTATTTTGTTCTAAATAATTTTGCATGAATAGAAACAATTGTTTTATGATAAAACAAAAGGTCATAATGATTGAAAATAGATAATTGTTCAAATGGACATGACTATTTAAACTTTTTCGATAAAAATATTTATTTTTTAAATCTCCTACCTATTAATTTTTAGAATATTAATAAATTAGTATTTTTTATTCCGAATAAACTTGTATGAATAGAAAAAATTATCTTATCACAAAACAAATGATCATAACTTTTTAAAATAAATAATTGTTCAAACTGTCATAACTATTTAAACTTGCTTGGTAAACAATTTATTTTTAAAATTTTTTACTTGTTAATTTTTAAAATATTAATAAATTAGTATCATTTTATTTCGAATATGCTTGTATGAACAAAAAACAATTGGTTTATGACAAAACAAGAGGCCATGACTATTTGAAATAGATAATTATTTAAATAGTCATAACTATTTGAACGTGTTCAGAAAACAAATTTGTTTTTTAAATGTTTTATTATTAATTTTTGAAATATTAATAAATTTATATTATTTTCTTCGAAATAAGCTTGTATGAATAGAAACGATTATTTTATGAGAAAACAAAATGTCATAACAATTTGACGATTTGACATAGATAATTGCTCAAATAGTTAAAACTATTTGAACTTGTTCGATAAAATGATTCATTTTTTAAATCTCTTACTCAATAATTTTTGGAATATTATTTTATTAGTATTATTTTATTTCGAATAAGGCTATATGTACTAATACAATTGTTTTATGATGAAACAAAATATCATAATGATTTGAAATAAATAATTATTCAAATAGTTATAACTATTTGAACTTGTTTGGTAAACATATTTATTTTTTAAAATATTTTACTTACTAACTATTGAAATATTAATAAATTAGTATTATTTTAATCGAAATAATCTTGTATGAATAAAAACAATTGTTTTATGACTATTTGAACTTATTTGGTAAATAGATTTCTTTTTTAAATCTTTTACTTATTAATTGTTTGAATATTAATAAATTTGTATTACTTTAATTGTTCAAATAGTTATAACTATTTGAACTGCTTTGGTCAATAGATTTATTTTTTAAAATCTATTACTTATTGCTTTTTGAAATTTTAATAAATTAGTATTATTTTATTTCAAATATGCTTGAATGATCAAAAACAATTTTTTTATAAAAAACAAAAGATCATAATGATTTGAAATAGATAATTATTCAAATAGTTGAAACTATTTGAAATGATTTGGTAAATAGATTTACCTTTTAAATCTCTTACTAATTAATTTTCTAAATATTTATAAATTAGTATTATATTATTTCAAACAAACTTATATAAACAAAAACAATTTTTTTATGACAAAACAAAAAGTAATAACAATTTAAAATAGATAATTATTCAAATAGTTATAACTATTTAAACTAGTTTGATAAATAGAAGTTTTTAAAAAATCTCTTCCTTATTAAATTTTGAAATATTAACAAATTAGTTTTATTTTATTCTGAAAAAACTTGTATGAGCTGAAATAATTGTTTTATGACAAAAGAAAGGTCATAACAATTTAAAATAGATAATTGTTCATATAGTCTTAACTATTTGAACTAGTTCAACAAATGGATTTATTTTTTATATCTCTTAGTTATGAATTTTCGTACTATTATTAAATTAGTATTATTTTTTTCTAAATAAATTTGTATGAATAGAAATAATTGTTTTATGACAAAATAGAAGGTTATAATTATTCAAAATAGATAATTGTTCAAATAGTAATAACTATTTGAACTGTTCATAACTATTTAAACTGGTTTTGGTAAATAATTTTTTTTTAAATCTCTTACTAATTCTTGAAATATTAAAAAATTAATATTATTTTATTTCAAATAAGCTTGTATGTTGAAAAACAATTGCCTTATAACAAAATGAAAGGTAATAACAATTTTATTTAATAATCTTTTATGTTGGAAAACAATTGTTTTATGATAAAATGAAAGGTAATAACAATTTGAAACAGATAATTATTCAAATAGCCATAATTATTTGATCTGATTTGGTAAACTAATTTATTTTTTAAATCTCTTATTAATTTTTGAAACATAAGGAAAGTAGTATTATTTTATTTTGGATAAGCTTTTATACTAAAACAATTGTTTTATGGCAAAACAAAAGTTCATAATGGTTTTAAATAGATAATTATTCAAATAATCTTAACTATTTGAACTTGTTTAGTAAATGGATTTATTTTTTCAAATATCTTACTTATTAATTTTCAAAATGTTAATAAATAGTATTTCTTTATTTTGAATAATTTTGCATAAATAGAAACAATTGTTTTATGGCAAAACAAAACATCATAACGATTTGAAATAGATAATTGTTCAAATGGACATGACTATTTGAATTGATTCGATAAACAAATTAACTTTTTAAATCACTTAGTTATTAATTTTTGGAATATTAATAAATTAGTTTTATTTTATTTCGAATAAGCTTGTATGAACTGAAACAATTGTTTATGACAAAACAAAAGGTCATAAAAATTTAAAATAGAGAATTGATCAAATAGTAATAAATATTTAAATTTATTTGGTAAACAAATTTATTTTTTTTAACTTTTGCTTATTAATTTTGAAAATATTAAGACATTAGTATTATTTTATTCTAGATAAGCTTTTATAAATTGAAACAATTCTTCTATGTCAAAACAAAAGGTTGTTTAATAAAGAGATTTATTTTTTCAAATCTTTTGCTTATTAATTTTTTCAATGTTACTAAATTTGAATTATTTTATTTTGAATAAGCTTGTAAGATATGAAACAAATATTTTTGACTAAGCAAAAGGTTAGAATGATTTGAAATAGATAATTATTCTAATAGTTTTAAGTATTTGAACTAGTTCGGCAAACATATTTATTTTTTAAATCTCTAACTTATTAAGTTTTAAAATATTATTGAATTAGTATTATTTTTAATCAAATAAGTTTTTATGATAAAAAACAATTGTTTTATGACAAAACAAAGATTTTAATGTTTTGAGATTGATAATTATTCAAATAGTCATAACTATTTGAACTAGTTCAATAAACAGATTTATTCTTAAATCTGTTACTTACTAATTTTTGAAATGTTAATAAATTAGTAATGTTTTATTTTGAATAAACTTGTATGATCAAAAACAATTGTTTTATGACAAAAAAAAAAGGTCCTAACAATTTAGAATAGATAATCATTCAAATGGCCTCAATTATTTTAACTAATTCGATAAACAGATTTATTTTTTAAATTTTTTACTTATTAATTTTAGAAATATTAACAAATTAGTACTATTTTATTTCGTCTAAGCTTATATTAACTGAAATAATTGTTTTGACAAATCAAACATTATAAATTTTAAATAGATAATTGTTAAAATAGTAATAAAAATTTGAACTTGTTTCATAAATAGATTTATTTTTTTTAAATCTCTTTCTTATTAAATTTTCAAATATTATTAATTAGTATTGATTTATTTTGAATAAGCTTGTATGAACTGAAACAATTGTTTTATGACTAAACAAAAGGTTAGAATGATTTGAAATAGATAATTGCTCTAATAGTCTTAACCATTTAAACTGATTTGGTAAATAAATTTATATTTTAAATCACTTACTAATTTTTGAAATATTATTAAATTAATATTATTTTAATCCAAATAAGCTTGCACGAATAAAACAATTATTTTATGAGAAAACAAAAAGTAATAAGAATTTGAAATAGAAAATTGTTCAAATAATCATAATTATTTGAACTAGTTTGGAAAGTTATAATTATGTTTTTGTTTAGTCAAATAATTATAACTATTTGAATAATTATCTATTTTGAATCATTATTACCTTTTGTTTTGTCATAAAACAATTGTTTTTGTTAATATAAGTTTGTTTGAAATAAAATAATATCAATTTATTAATATTTAAAAAATAAATTCATAAGAGATTTAAAAAGTAAATATGCTTACCAAAGCATTTCAAATAGTTTTGACTATTTCAATAATTATTTATTTCAAATAGTTATAACCTTTTATTTTTTCATCAAACAATTGGTTCTATTCATACTATTTTATTCAGAATAAAATAATACTAATTTAGTAATATTTCGAAACTTAATAACCAAGAAAATTAAAAAATAAATCTAATTGCTGAACCAATTCAAATAGTTAAGACTCTATGAATGATTATCTATTTCAAATCGTTGTGGTTTTTCTTTTATTGTAAAACAATTGTTTTGTTCGTGCAAGCTTATTCGATTAAAATAACACTAATTTAATAATATTTTAAAAATTAATAAGTAGGAGATTTAAAAAATATATTTGTTTACTGAATCAGTTCAAATGGTCAAGAGTATTAGAATAATTATTATTTCAAAT
The DNA here is from genome assembly GCF_047325235.1 of Durio zibethinus. Classification (NCBI taxonomy): domain Eukaryota; kingdom Viridiplantae; phylum Streptophyta; class Magnoliopsida; order Malvales; family Malvaceae; genus Durio; species Durio zibethinus. The sequence goes on from NC_143171.1 coordinate 14,452,816, forward strand.
CGTTTTGATCTTTTGTTTAGCTGTACAACAATTGTTTTAGTTCATACAAACTTATTTAGAATAAATTAATACTAATTTATTAACATTTGGAAAACAAATATGAAAGAGATTTTAAAAAATAAATATGTTTACCAAACAAATTCAAATAAGTAAGTGATTTAAAAAGTGAATATGTTAATCAAATCAGTTCAAATAATTATGGTCATTTCAGTTATTATATATTTCAAATTGTTATTATCTTTTGTTTGGTCATACGATAACTGTTTTTGATCATACATGCTTATTCGGAATAAAATAATTCTAATTTATTAATCTTTCAAAAATTAATAAGATATTTAAAAAATAAATTTATTTACCAAACCAATGTAAGTAGTATGACTATTTGGGCAATTGTATTCTTCAAATTGTTATAACTTTTTATTCTATCATAAAATTATTTATGTTCATATTAGCTTATTCAAAATAAAATAATACTAATCTAATAATATTCAAAGAATTAATAACTAAGTGATTTAAAAAATAATTTTTTTGCTAAACCAATTCAAACAGTTAAGACTACATGAACAGTTATCTATTTCAAATCATTATGACATTTTTTTTGTTATAAAACAATATTTTCAATTCATTCTAGCTTATTTAGAATAAAATAAAATAAATTTATTAATATTTCAAAAATTAATAAGAGATTTAAAAATAATTATGTTTACTAAACCAGTTCAAATAATTATGACTATTTGAATAATTATCTATTTTAAATTGTTATGATGTTTTGTTTTTTTTTTTGTTCTTATAAGTTTGTTCGGAATAAAATAATACTAATCTATTAATATTTCAAAAATTAATAAGAAATTTAAAAAATATATCTATTTATCAAACCGATTCAAATTAAGAATATTTAAGCAATTATTTATTTCAAATTGTTATGACTTTTTGTTCTATTATAAAACAATAGTTTCCATTCATACAAGCTTATTTGGATTAAAATAATTTAAATTTATTAATATTTTGACAATTAATAAGAAATAAATGCAAAAAAAAAAATATGTTTACTGAACTAGATCAAACATCATGATTGTTTGAATAATTATCTATTTCAAATTGTTATGACCTTTTCTTTTGTTATAAAAAAATTATTTCAATTCATATAAGCTTATTCATAATAAAATAATATTAAGTTATTAATATTCTAAAAATCAATAATTAAGAGATTTAAAAAATGAATCTATTTACTGAACAGGTTTAAATAATTATGATTATTTGAATAATTATCTATTCGAAATTGTTATAACCTTTTGCTTTGTCATAAAATGATTTTTTTTGTTCATTCAAGCTTATTTCGAATAAAAAAATATAAATTTGTTAATATTAAGACAATAAATAAGTAAATGATTTAAAAAATAAAATTGTTTACTGAACAAGTTCAAATTGTTATGATTATTTAAATAATTATTTATTTTAAATTCTTTATGACTTTTTGTTTTGTCATAAAATAATTGTTTCTATTCATACAAGCTTATTCAGAATAAAATAATATTAGTTTATTAATATTTCAACAATTTATATGTAAAAGATTTAAAAAATAAATATGTTTACCGAATAAGTTCAAATAGTCATGACTATTTGAATAATTATGTATTTCAAATTATTGTGACCTTTTGTTTTGTAATAAAATAATTATTTCAGTTCATATAAGCCTATTTGAAATAAAATAATATTAATTGGTTAATATTTTAAAAATTTAAAGAGTCAGAGAATTAAAAAAATGAATTTGCTTACTGATCAAGTTGAAATAGTTATTACTATCTAAATAATTATCTATTTCAAAGCATTATGACATTTTGTTTTGCCATAAAATAATTGGTTCTATACAAGCAAGCATATATTCGAATAAAATAATGTATATTTATTAATATTCCAAAAATTAATAAGTAAAATTTTAAAAATAAAGCTATTTTTTGAACATGTTTAAATAGTTATGACTATTTGAATAATTATCTATTTCAAATCATCAAGACCATTTGTTTTGTCATAAACCAATTGTTTCTATTCAAACAAGCTTATTTGGAATAAAATAATTCTAATTTATTAATATTTCAAAATTAATAAGTAAAAGATTTAAAAAAATAAATTTGTTTACTGAGTGAGTTTAAATAGTTATGATTGTTTGAACAATTATTTTATTTCAAATTGTTATGATCTTTTGTTTTGTCATAAAACAATTGTTTCTATTCATACAAGTTTATTTGGAATATAATAATAGTAATTTATTAACATTCTAAAGATTAATAAGTTGAAGATTTAAAAAATTAATCAATTTACCGAACAAGTTCAAATAGTCATGTCCATTTGAACTATTATCTATTTTAAATCGTTATGACATTTTGTTTTGTTGTAAAACAATTGTTTCTATTCATACAAAATTATTTATAGTAAAATAATACTAATTTATTAATATTTCAAAAATTAATAAGAGATTTAAAAACTAAATCTCTTTACTGAACCAATTTAAATAGTTATGACTATTTAAACAATTTAAATTGTTATGACATTTTGTTTTATCGTAAAATAATTTTTTCAGTTTTTACTAACTTATTTAGAATAAAATAAAATAAATTTATTAATATTTCCAAAATTAATCAATAAGAGATTTAATAAATAATTTTGTTTGCTGACCTAGTTGAAATAATTATAACTATTTGAATAATTATCTATTTCAAATCGTTATGGCCCTTTGTTTTGTCATAAAACAAATGTTTTTATTCAAATAAGTTTGTTCAAAATAAATTAATATTAATTTATTAATATTTTGAAAATTAATAAGTAAGAGAATTAAAAAATAAATTTGTTTACTAAGCAATTTAATTAGTTATAACCATTTGAACAATTATTTATTTCAAATCGTTATGACTATTTATTTTATTATAAAACAATTGTTTTTATTCGTACAGTCTTATTTAGAATAAAGTAATGCTAATTTATTAATATTCTAAAAATTAATAAGTAATGGATTTAAAAAAAGAATCTGTTGGCCTAACCTGTGTAAATAGTTATGACTATTTGAACAATTATCTATTTCAAATCATTATAACCATTTGTTTTATCATAAAACAATTGTTTCTATTTAAACTAGCTTATTTGAAATAACATAATTCTAATTTATTAATATTTTAGAAATTAATAAATAATTTAAAAAATGAATCTGTTCAAATAGTTATGATTATTTAAACAATTAGCTATTTCAAATCTCTATAACCTTTTGTTTTGTGATAAAATAATTTCTTCTATTCATAAAAGCTTATTGCAACTAAAATAATACAATTTTGTTAATATTCAAAAAATTAATAAGTAAAAAATTTAAAAAATAAATCTGTTTATCGAATAAGTTCAAATGGTTATGAATATTTGAACAATTATTTATTTTAAATTGTTATGACTTTTTGTTTTGTCATAAAACAATTGTTTCTATTCATACAAGCTTATTTGGATTAAAATAATATTAATTTATTAATATTTAGACAATTAATAAGTAAAATATTTTAAAAATAAATATGTTTACTGAATAAGTCCAAATAGTCATAACTATTTGAATAACTATCTACTTCAAATCATTATGACCTTTTGTTTCATTATAAAACAGTTGTCCCAGTTCATATAAGCTTATTTGAAATAAAATAATACTAATTTATTAATATTTTGAAAATTAATAAGCAAGAGATTTAAAAAATGAATCTGTTTACCGAACAAGTTCAAATAGTTATGATTATTTGGACAATTATCTATTTTAAATTGTTATGACCTTTTATTTTGTCATCAAGCAACTGTTTCTGTTCATAGAAGCTTATTCTTAATAAAATAATATATATTTACTAATATTCCAAAATTTATTAAGTAGAAATTTAAAAAATAAATCAATTTTCTGAATACGTTCAAATAGTTATGACTATTTGAACAATTATCTATTTCAAATATTTATGACCTTTTGTTTTGTTATAAAGCAATTGTTTCTATTCATACAAGCTTATATGAAATAAAATAATATTAATTATTAATATTCTAAAAATTAATATGTAAAAGATTTAAGAAATAAATTTGTTTACCGAGCAAGCTCAAATAGTTAAGGCTATTTGAAAAATTATTTATTTCAAATAGTTATGATCTTTTGTTTTTTCATAAAATAATTGTTTCTATTCATACAAGTTTATTTAGAATAAAATAATATTAATTTATTAATATTTTGAAAATTAATAGGTAGGAGATTTAAAAAATAAATCTGTTTACCAAAAAAAGTTCAAATAGTTATATCCATTTGAACAATTATCTATTTCAAGTCGTTATGACCTTTTGTTTTGTTGTAAAATAATTGTTTTTGTTTGTACAAAATTATTCAAAATAAAATAATATTGATTTATTAATATTTTCAAAATTAATAAAAGATTTAAAAACTAAATCTGTTTATTGAACCAATTCAAATAGTTATGACCATTCAAATAATTATCCATCTAAAATTATTCTGATCTTTATTTTGTCATAGAACAATTTTTTTTCATATAAACTTATTTGAATTAAGATAATACTAATTTAATAATAAAAATAAATGTGTTTTACGAACCAATTTAAATAGTTAAGACTATTAGAACAATTATCTATTTCAAATTGTTCTAACCTTTTATATAGTCATAAAATAATTATTTCAGTTCATACTAGCTTATTTGAAATAAAAAATATTAATTTATTAACATTAGAAAAATTAATAAGCAAGAGATTTAAAAAAATAAATCTGTTTATCGAATAAGCCCAAATAGATATGACTATTTTATTTTGCTATAGAACAATTGGTTATGTTCATACTATTTTATTCGAAATAAAATAATACCAATTGAATAATATTTCAAAACTTAATAACCAAGAAAATAAAAAATAAATCTAACTGCGGAACCGGTTCAAATAGTTAAGACTATATGAATGATTATCAATTTCAAATTGTTATGACCTTTTGTTTTGTGAAAAAAAAAAATTTTATTCGTACAAGCTTATTCAAAGTAAATTAATACAAATTTAATAATATTTCAAAAATTAATAAGAGATTTGAAAAATAAATTTGTTTACCGAACTAGTTCATATGGTTAAGACTATTATAACAATTATCTATTTCAAATCGTTCTGACCTTTTGCTTAGTCACAAAACAATTGCTTAAGTTCATACAAGCTTATCTGGAATAAATTAATACTAATTTATCAACATTAAAAAAGTTAATAAGAAAGAGATTTTAAAAAATAAATCTATTTACTGAACAAGTTCAAATAGTTATTCCTATTTGAACAATTAATCTATTTAAAATTATTATGACCTTTTGTTTTGTCATAAAACAATTGTTTTAGCTAATACAAACTTGCATAGAATAAAATAATACTAATTTATTAATATTTCTAAAATTAATAAGAGATTTAAACAATAAATTTGTTTACTGAATCAGTTAAAATAATTGTGGCCATTTAAACAATTATTTATTTCAAATCATTATGACTTTTTGTTTTGTTATAAAACAATTATTTTTGATCAAACAAGCTTATTCGAAATAAAATAATACTAATTTATTAATATTTCAAAAATTAATAACTAAGAGATTTAAAAAATATATCTATTTATCGAACTAGTTTGAATTATTATGACTATTTGAACAATTACCAATCTCAAATCATTATGATCTTTGTTTTGTCATAAAATATTTGTTTTTTATCATAAAAGCTTATTCGGTTAAAAATAATACTAATTAAATAATATTTCAAAAATTAATAAGTAAGAGATTTAAAAAATAAATGTGTTTGTTAAATTAGTTCAAATAGTTAAAACTATTAGAATAATTATCTATTTCAAATCATTCTGACCTTTTTTAGTCATAAAATATTTGTTTCATATCATACAAGCTTATTCAAAATAAAATAATCTGAATATATTAACATTCAAAAAATTAATAAGCAAGAGATTTGAAAAAATAAATTTGTTTACTGAACAAGCTCAAATGGTTATGACTATTTGAACAATTACTTATTTAAAATTGTTATGACCTATTGCTTTGTCATAAAACAATCATTTTAGTTCAAAAAAGCTTATCCAAAATAAAATAATACTAATTTATTAATATTTCAGAAATTAATAAGCAAGAGATTTAAAAAATAAATCTATTTTTTAAACAAATTCAAATAGTTATGACTATTTGAGCAAATGTATATTTAAAATCATTATGACCTTTTTTTTGTCATAAAAAAATTGTTTCAATTCATACAAGCTTATTCAAAATAAAATAATAATAATTTATTAATATTCTAAAAATTAATAAGTGATTTAAAAAGTGAATCTATTTACCAAATCAATTCAAATAATTATGACAATTTTAACATTTATCTATTTCAAATCATTATGAACTTTTATTTTGTCATAAAACAATTGTTTTTCATCATACAAGCGTATTTGAAATAAAATAATACTAATTTATTAATATTTCAAAAATCAATAGGAGAATTAAAAAATAAATTTGTTTACCAAACCAGTTCCTATTTGAGTAATTATGTGTTTCAAATCGTTATAACCTTTTGTTTTGTTATAAAATAATAGTTTCAGTTCATACAAGTTTATTTAGAATAAAATAATACTAATTTAATAATATTCCAAAAATTAATAACTAAGAGATTTAAAAAATAAATTTGTTTGCCGAAGCAGTTCAAATAGTTAAGACTGCATGAACAATTATTGTTTCAAATTGTTATGACCTTTTGTTTTGTCATCAAAAAATCATTTTAGTCTATACAAGCTTATTCAAAATAAAATAATACAAATTTATTAATATTTCAAAAATTAATAAGTGATTTAAAAAGTGAATTTATTTACCAAATCATGTCTAATAATCATTGCCATTTCAACAATTATCTATTTCAAATTGTTATTACCTTTTGTTTGGTCATATAACAAATGTTTTTGATCATTCAAGCTTATTAGGAATAAAATGACACTAATTTATTAATCTTTCAAAAATTAGTAAGAGATTTAAAAAATAAATCTTTTTATCGAACTAGTTCAAATAGTTATGACTATTTGAACAATTTTATACTTCAAATTGTTATAACCTTTTGTTCTATCATAAAAAAAATTATTTCTATTCATTGAAGCTTATTTGAAATAAAATAATACTAATCTAATAATTTTTCAAAAATTAATAACTAAGAGAATTAAAATAAATTTGTTTGACGAACTAGTTCAAATATTTAAGACTATAATAACAAGTATTTTATATCAAAACGTTATTACCTTTTGTTTTATCATAAACAAAATTTTCAATTCATACTAGCTTATTTGGAATAAAATTAAATGAATTTATTAATATTTCAAGAATTAATAAGTAAGATATTTAAAAAAATAATTTTGTTTACCTAACCAATTCAAATAATTAGGACTATTTTAACAATTATTATTTTAAATCATTATGACCTTTTTGTTTTGTCATAAAGCAAATGTTTTGTTCATATAAGTTTGTTTGGAATAAAGTAATACTAATTTATTACTATTTTGAAAATTTTATTTATCAAACCAGTTCAAATTGTTATGACTATTTAACAAATTATTTATTTCAAATCATTATGACATTTTGTTCTATTATAAAACAATTGTTTCTATTCATACAAGCTTATTCTAATTAAAATAATACTAATTTATTAATATTTTGACAATCAATAAGTAAAAAATTTAAAAAATAAATATGTTTATCGAACTAGATCAATTAGTCATGACTATTTGAATAATTATTTATTTCAAATCGTTATGACTTATTGTTTTGTCATAAAAGAATTGTTTCAATTCATATAAGTTTATTCGAAATAAAATAATACAAATTTATCAATATTTTGAAAATTAATAATTAAGAGATTAAAAAAATGAATTTGTTTACTAGACAAGTTTAAATAATTATGACAATTTGAACAATTATTTATTTAAAATCACTATAACCTTTTGTTTTATCATAAAATAAATTTTTTTGTTCATACAAGCTTATTTCGAATAAAATAATATAAATTTATTAATATTAAGACAATTAATAAGTAAAAGATTTAAAAAATAAATTTGTTTATTGAACAAGTTCAAATTATTATGACTATTTGAGTAATTATTTTTTTCAAATTATTATGACTTTTTGTTTTGCCATAAAACAATTGTTTCTATTCATCCAAGGTTATTGAAATTAAAATAATATTAATTTATTAATTTTTGACAATTAATAAGTAGAAGATTTTAAAAAAATAAATATGTTTACTAAACAAGTTGAAATAGAGACAATTTGAATAATTAATTATTTCAAATCATTATGACCTTTTGTTTTGTAATAAAACAATTGTTTCAGTTCAAATAAGCTTATTTGAAATAAAATAATACTAATTTATTAATATTATGAAAATTAATGAGTAAGAGAATTAAAAAATGAATCTATTTGTCAACCATATTCAAATAGTTATGACTATCTGAACAATTATCTATTTTAAAACATTATGACCTTTTGTTTTGTCACAAAATAATTGTTTTTTTTAATGCAAGCTTATTTTGAATAAAATAATATAAATTTATTAATATTCCAAAAAGTAATAAGTAAAAATTTTAAAAATAAATATGTTTTCTTATTACTTTCAAATAGTTATGACTATTTGAACAATTACCTATTTCAAATCGTTATGACAATTTGTTTTGTCATAAATCAATTGTTTCTATTCATAAAAGCTTATATCAAAATAAAATAATACTAATTTATTAAAATTTCAAAAATTAATAAGTAAAAGATTTAAAAAATAAATCTATTTACCGAGCGAGTTTAAATAGTTATGACTATTTGAATAATTATTTATTTCAAATCGTTATGATCTTTTGTTTTGTCATAAAACAATTGATTCTATTCATTCAAGCTTATTCGAAATAAAATAATACTAATTTATTAATATTCTAAAAGTTAATAAGTTGGAGATTTAAAAAATAAATTTATTCACCAAACAAGTTCAAATAGTTATGTCAACTATTATCTATTTTAAACCATTATGACATTTTATTTTGTCATAAAACAATTGTTTCTATTCATATAAAATTATTCATAATAAAATAATACTAATTTATTAATATTTCAAAAATTAATAAGAGATTTAAAAACTAAATCTATTTATCACACTAGTTCAAATAGTTATGACTATTTAAACAATTATCTATCTCAAATCATTATGATTTGTATTTTGTCATCAAACAATTATTTTTGTTCATACAAGCTTTTTTGGAGTAAAATATTGCTAAATTAATAATATAATAAAAATTGATAAGTAAGAGATTTAAACAATAAATGTGTTTGTTGAACTAGTTCAAATAGTTAAGACTATTAGAAATATTATCTATTTCAAATCGTTTTGACCTTTTATCTAGTCATAAAATAATTTTTTCAATTCATACATGCTTATTCCAAATAAAATTATATTAATTTATTAACATTTAGAAAATTAATAAGCAAGAAATTAAAAAATATAAATTTGTTTACTGAACAAGTTCAAATAGTTATGACTATTTGAACAATTATCTATTTAAAATAAATATGACCTTTTGTTTTATCATAAAACAATTGTTTCAGTTTATAAAAGCTTATTCGAAATAAAATAATATTACTTTATTAATATTTCAAAAATTGACAAGTTAGAGAGTTAAAAATAAGTTAGTTTATCGAATCAGTTTAAATAATTATGGCAATTTCAACAATTATTATTTCAAATCATTATGAACTTTTGTTTTATCATAAAACAATTGTTTTTCATCATACAAGCATATTTAGAATAACATAATACTAATTTATTAATATTTCAAAAATTAATAGGTAGCAAATTTAAAAAATAAATCTATTTATCGAACTAGCTCCTATTTGAATAATTATCTATTTCAAATCATTATGACCTTTTATTCTATTATAAATAATTGTTTTAGTTTATATAAGATTTTTTGAAATAAAATAATGCTAGTTTAATAATATTTTAAAAATGAATAACTGAGAGATTTAAAATTAAATTTGTTTGCCGAAGCAATTCAAACAATTAAGACCTTATGAATAATTATCTATTTCGAATTATTATGAAACTTTGTTTTATCATAAAAAAATTGTTTCAGTTCATACAAGCCTATTCAAAATAAAATAATTCTAAGTTATTAATATTTCAAAAATTAATAAGTAACTTAAAATGTGATTTTGTTTACTGAATCAGTTGAAATAATTATGGCCATGTCAACAATTATCTATTTCAAATCATTATTATCTTTTGTTTGGTCATATAACAATCATTTTTGAACATTCAAGCTTATTCGAAATAAAATAATACTAATTTATTAATCTTTCAAAAATTAATAAGTAAAAGATTTAAAAAATAAATGTATTTACCAAACTAGACTTCAAATCATTATAACATTTTGTTCTGTCATAAAATAATTATTTCTATTCATACTAGCTTATTCAAAATAAAATAATACTAATCTAATAATATTCCAAAAATTAATAACTAAGAGATTTGAAAAATAAATTTGTTTGCCAAACCAATTCAAATAGTTAAGACTATATTAACAATTATCTATTTCAAATCATTATGACCTTTTGTTTTGTCATAAAACAATTTTTTTTAATTCATACCAGTTTATTCAGAATAAAATAAAATGAATTTATTAATATTTCAAAAATAATAAGAGATTTGAAAAATAATTCCATTTACCTATCCAGTTCAAATAATTATGACTATTTGAATAATTATCTATTTCAAATCGTTATGATCTTTTGTTTTGTCATAAAACAAATTTTTTTTGTTCATATAAGTTTGTTTGGAATAAAATAATACTAATCCTATTAATATTTCAAAAACTATTAAGAGATTTAAAAAATAAATCTATTTATCAAACTAGTTTAAATAGTTATGACTACTTCATCAATTATTTACTTCAGATCATTATTACTTTTTGTTCTATTATATGTTCATACAAGCTTATTCGGGTTAAAATAATACTAATTTACTAAAATTTTGACAATTAATAAGTAAAAAATTTTAAAAATAAATATGTTTATGGAATAGATCAAATCATTATGACCTTTTGTTTTGTCATAAAAAAATTATTTATGTTCATATAAGCTTATTTGAAATAAAATAATACTAAGTTATTAATATTCCAAAAATTAATAATTAAGAGATTTAAAAAATGAATCTATTTACCAAACAAATTTAAATAATTATGACTATTTGAACAATTATTTATTTGAAATCGCTATAACCTTTCGTTTTGTCATAAAATGATTTTTTCTGTTCATACAAGTTTATTTTGAATAAAATAATACAAATTTATTAATATTAAGACAATTAATAAGTACAATATTTAAAAAATAAATCTATTTACCGAATAAGTTCAAATCGTTATGACTATTTGAACAATTATTTATTTCAACTAGTTATAACTTTTTTATTTTTTCCTAAAACAATTGTTTCTATTCATACAAGCTTATTCAGATTAAAATAATTTTAATTTATTAATATTTTGACAATTAATAAGTAAAAGATTTAAAAAATAAATACGTTTGTGGAATAAGTTCAAATAGTCATGACTATTTGAATAATTATCTATTTCAAATCATTATGACATTTTCTTTTGTAATAAAATAATTGTTTCAACTTATATAAGCCTATTTGAAGTAAAATATACTAATTTATTGATATTTTAGAAATTAATGAGTAAGAGAATTAAAAAAATAATCTGTTTATTGAAAAAGTTCAAATAGTTATGACAATTTAACAATTATCTATTTCAAAACATTATGACCTTTTGTTTTGTCATAAAACAATTGGTTCTGTTTATGCAAGAATAAAATAATATACATTTATTAATATTCCAAAAATTAATATGTAAAAGTTTAAAAAATAAATATGTTTTCTTAACACATTCAAATAGTTTTGACAATTTGAACAATTATCTATATCAAATCATTATGACCTTTTGTTTTGTCATAAACCAATTGTTAATGTTCATACAAACTTATTCAAAATAAAATAATGCTAATTTATTAAAATTCCAAAAATTAATAAGAAAAAGATTAAAAAAATAAATATGTCTACCAAGTGAGTTCAAATAGTTATGACTATTTGAACAATTACTTAGTTTAAATCATTATAATATTTTGTTTTGTCATAAAATAATTGTTTCTATTCATACAAGTTTATTCAAAATAAGATAATACTAATTTTTTATTATTATAAAATTAATGAGTTGTAGACTTAAAAAATTAATCTGTTTATTGAATAAGTTCAAAGAGTTATATGTCCATTTGAATTATTATTTATTTCAAATCATTATGACATTTGTTTTGTCGTAAACCAATTATTTTTATTCATACAAAATTATTCAGAATAAAATAACACTAATTTATTAATACTTCAAAAATTAATAAGAGATTTAAAACCTAAATTTGTTTATCAGACCAATTAAAATAGTTAAGACTATTTGAATAATTATCTATCTCAAATCATTATGATATTTTTTTTGTTATAAAACAATTGTTTCTATTTGTACGAGCTTTTTTGGAGTAAAATATTATTACACTAATAATATTCTAAAATCAATAACTAAGAGATTTAAAAAAAATATGTTTGTTGAACCAGTTCGAATAGTTAAGACTATTAGAATAATTATCTTTTTAAAATCATTATGACCTTTTATTTAGTCATAAAATAATTGTTTCAGTTCATACATGCTTATTCAAAATAAAATAATACTATTTTATTAGCATTTAGAAAATTAATAAGAAATTTTAAACAATAAATCTATTTATTGAACAAATTCAAATAGTTATGACTATTTGAAAAATTATCTATTTAAAATCGTTATGACCTTTTCTTTTACAATATGTTAGCTTTTTAGGTGAGATGGTGATCCAAGAAGGGGTGAATTGGATCTTTCCAAATTCTTCCCAAATAATGATTTTAATATAACTAAATGGAAAATTAAAATCAATATCAAAATATGATGCAAATAACAATAAATTGATAATCTTAAAGGAAATGCAAAGTAAAAAGATAAGGATAGAGAAATCAAACACAAGGATTTATAAAGGTTTAGTCCTTCTCCATAAGGCACCTATGTCCTCTCTTATTGGTTATTCACACCATGTCTTTAATCCACTAATCTTGAATTGAAACAACAACCCTATCTTTTTCTCTCTAACGCTTAAGATAGAAACCTCTACCTTTTGTAGTATTGTACCCATTCTCACTATAAAGCTCTCAAGAGAATACCTCACCTCTTATTCTCTTCCACCTTTATAGATTAAAAGTAATTTTTCAAACAATAGAACAACCTCTTTAAGGCTAGGTGTTTGCTAAGTTTAAGTAGCAGGAAATGATAAATGAACAACAAATATGATTTGGATACAATAAATACAAAAGTATAGACTTTAAAGCTCTAAAACTCTTGATTTCTTTGAGAGAATGCACATATGGCTTGCTTGATCTTGCTCTTTTTATTTATCAACCTTTTTGGTGTGTTGGAATGCTTAATATATAAAGAAATGAGAAACTAGCCATTTGAGGATGGTTAGAGTTGAAAATAGCCATTGAAGCTTGATAAACTAACCATTAGAGTGTTTTTGGGCATAAGGGATCAATTGGTTCATGTATTTCACTTCATTTTTTACCAATACAGCTGAACGGATTAATTAGTTTTGGTAGGGGATCGATCCTTTCTTGTATGGGATCAATCACTTTTGGTGTTTTTCAAATCCATTTCATTCCTATAAAAAAATCAATCAATCCATTACAAAAAAGGGATCGATTGGTTTAGCCAAGGGATCGATTTGGTGCATTAGAGGATTGATTGGTCTTGCTAGGTTTTGGATTCTGGATGAATAGTGCTATTACTTGTCTCATATTTTGCACTCTATTTACTAACTTGATCATATCTTGAGCTAGACAACTTAAAATCAAAAACCATTTGAAGAATTAGAAACTTCACTTAAACGACTTTCTATCCATATAAAAATCATCACTAATTCATTATATACAAATTATAGTGAATTTTCAAAACTATCCCTGTGCAGTTTTTAGACAACTACAAAGTGCCTAGTAAAAATTCAAAATCTTTTCTTAGAAAATTTGGATTTTAATGTTGTTTGATCCATTCGAAAGTAGACTCAAAAAGCTTTCCAACCATATAAAATTCAAATGTTAAAACTTTGTGAATTAATATAGAAAAATAACAAGTTCAATGTTGGAAAACTTTGTTCTTGTAAAACAACTTTCTTAAGTTAATCTATTTCTCAAAACCAATATTATCAAAATTCTATTGAGTCCAAAATGAATAAGTTCACTTTAAAAACAACAATTGGACTTCCATTTAAAGTCAAATAAATAATGTTTAAAGATACTTTTGATTTGAAAAATAAGAAAACATAAAGAAAGGTTTGTTTAAACTTTGAAAATCATATTATTTATTTAGTGCCAAAATAATAAAACTTAATAACTTGTACTAAATAAATCTTTTTCAAAATCTTGATCAAGCTTATTTAGATTAATGTTTTTCCATTTCAAAATAAAGATCAATTCAAGGCTAATATAATAAAGCAATTGTTTCTATTCATAAAAGCTTATCTAAAATAAAATAATATAACTTTATTAATATTTCAAAAATTGAGAAATTGGGGATTTAAAAAAAATTAGTTTATCGAATCAGTTCAAATAATTATGGCCATTTGAACAATTATCTATTTCAAATCATTATGAACTTTGTTTCTATCACAAAACAATTGTTTTTCATCATATAAGCCTATTCGGAATAAAATAGTTCTAATTTATTAATATTTCAAAAATTAATGAATATGAGATTTAAAAAATAAATATGTTTACAGAACCAATTGAAATAGTTATGACTATTTGAACAATTATGATTATTTGAACAACTATATATTTCAAACCATTATAACCTTTTGTTTTAACATAAGACAATTATTTTAATTCATACAAGTTTATTCAAAATAAAATAATACTAATCTAATAGTATTATGAAAATTAACAACTAAGAGATTTAAAAAATAAATTTTTTTGCCAAACTAGTTCAAATAGTAAGGCTATATAAAGAATTATTAATTTCAAATCATTATGACCTTTTGTTTTGTCGTAAAACAAATGTTTTTGTTCAAATAAGTTTGTTTAGAATAAAATAATATTAATTTATTAATATTTTTAAAATTAATAAGAGATTTAAAAAATAAATCTATTTGCCAAACTAATTCAATTATTTATAACAATTTGAACAATTATTTATTTCAAATCGTTATGACCATTTGTTTTGTCATAAAACAGTTGTTTCTATGATATAGTTTTATTTAGAATAAAGTAATGCTAATTTATTAATATTTTGAAAATTAATATGTAACGGATTTAAAAAATGAATCTATTGGCTTAACCAATGCAAATAGTTATGACTATTTGAATAATTATCTATTTCAAATCATTATGACATTTTGTTTTGTCACAAAATAATTTTTTCTATTCATACAAGCTTATTTGAAATAACATAATTCTAATTTGTTAATATTTTGAAAATTAATAAGTAAGAGATTTAAAAATTAAAGCTATTTATCGAACAAGTTCGAATAGTTATGACTATTTGAACAATTACCAATTTCAAACCACTAAACCTTTTTTTTTTTGTCATAAAAGAATTTTTTTTTGTTCATACAAGCTTATTTCAATTAAAATAATATAAATTTATTAATATTCACACAATTAATAAGTAAAAGATTTAGAAAATAAATCTATTTATCAAGTAAGTTCAAATAGTTATGACTATTTGAACAATTATTTATTTCAAATCGTAATAACTTTTTTGTTTTATCATAAAATAATTATTTTTGTTCGTATAAGCTTATTTGAATTAAAATAATATTAATTTATTAATATGTTGACAATTAATAAGTAAAGATGTTATAAATAAATATGTTTACCAAACAAGTTCAAATAGTCATAACCATTTGAATAATTATCTATTTCAAATTGTTATGACCTTTTGTTTCATCCAAAAACAATTGTATTAGTTCATATAGGCTTATTCGAAATAAAATAATACTAATTTATTAATTTTCTAAAAATTAATGAATAAGAGATTTAAAAAATGAATCTATTTACTGAACAAGTTGAAATAGTTATGACTATTTAAACAATTTTTTATTTCAAATCATTATGATATTTTGTTTTGTCATGCATTTCTATTCGTACAAGCTTATTTTGAAAAAAATAATATAAATTTATTAATATTTCAATAGTTATAACTATTTGAATTGATTCAATAAATAGATTTAGTTTTGAAATCTCTTATTAATTTTTGAAATAGTAATAAATTAGTATTATTTTATTTTGAATAATTTTGTATGGATATAAGCAATTGTTTTACAACAAAACAAAATATCATAATGATTTGAAATAGATAATAGCTCAAATGGACATGACTATTTGAACATGTTTGATAAACAGATTAACTTTTAAAATCTTCAACTTATTAATTTTTAGAATATTAATAAATTAATATTATTTTATTTTGAATAAACTTGTATGAATAGAAATAATTGTTTTAGGATAAAATAAAGGATTATAACAATTTGAAATAAATAATTGTTTAAATAGTCATAACTATTTGAACTCACTCAATAAATAGATTTATTTTAAAAATCTTTTATTTATTAATTTTGGAATATTAATAAATTAGGATTATTTTATTGCAAATAAGGTTTTTGAATAGAAACAATTGGTTTATGACAAAACAAATAGTCATAATGATTTGAAATAAATAATTGTTCAAATAGTCATAACTATTTGAACGTGTTCAAAAAATAGATTTTTTTATATTTTTACTTATTAATTTTTGGAACATTAATAAATTTGTATTATTTTATTTAAAATAAGCTTGCATGAATAGTACCAATTGTTTTATGATAAAAAAAAGGTCATAATATTTTAAAATAGATAATTATTTAGATAGTCATAACTATTTGAACTTGTTCGATAAACATATTTATTTTTTTAATTCTCTTACTCTTTAGTTTTTGGAATATTAAAAAATTAGTATTATTTTATTTGAACAATTTTTTATGACAAAACAAAATGTCACAATGATTTGAAGTAGATAATTATTCAAATACTCATGACTATTTGAACTTGTTCAGTAAACATATATTTTTTAAATCTTTTACTTATTAATTGTCAAAATATTAATAGATTAATATTATTTTAATCCAAATAAGGTCATAAGGATAGAAATAATTGTTTTATGACAAAACAAAAAAGTCATAAGAATTTGAAATAAATAGTTGTTCAAATAGTCACAACAATTTGAACTTGTTCAGTAAAAAGATTTATTTTTTAAATCTTTTACTTATTAATTGTCTTAATATTAAAAAATTTGTATTATTTTATTCAAGATAAGCTTGTATGAACAGAAACAATCATTTTATGACAAGCAAAAGGTTATAGTGATTCCAAATTGATAATTGTTCAAATAGTCAGAATTAGTTAAATTTGTTCAGTAAATAGATGCATTTTTTAAATCTCTTGATTATTAATTTTTAGAATATTAATAACATAGTATTACCTTATATGAATTGGAATAATTTTTTTATGACAAAAAAATAGGCCATAACGATTTGCAATAGATAATTATTCAAATAGTCATAACTATTTGATCTAGTTCCGTAAACATATTTATTTTTAAAATTTTTACTTATTAATTGTCAAAATACTAATAAATTAGTATTATTTTAATCTAAATAAGCTTGTATGAACAGAAACTATTGTTTTATAACAGAATAAAAAGTCATAACGATTTGAAATAAATAATTGCTTAAATATTCATAACTATTTGAACCGGTTGATAAACATATTTATTTTTTAAATATCTTTTTAATTTTCAAAATAATAATATTTTAGTATTATTTTATTCTGAACAAACTTATATGAACAAAAACATATGTTTTATGGCAAAACAAAAGGTCATGATGATTTGAAATAGATAATTATTCAAACAATCATAATTATTTGAACTAGTTCGGCAAACAAAATTATTTTTTAAATCTCTTACTGATTAATTTTTGAAATATTAATAATTTTTTTATTTTATTTCAAATAAGTTAGTAAGAACTAAAAAAATTATTTTATGACAAAACGAAAGGTCATAATGAATTGAATAAAGAAATGTTCATATAGCCTTAGCTATTTGAACTGGTTTAGCAAATAAATTTATTTTTTAAATCTCTTAGTTATTAATTTTTAGAATATTATTACATTAATATTATTTTATTCCAAATAATCTTATATGAATAGAAATAATTATTTTATGATAGAACAAAAGGTTATAACAATTTGAAATATATAATTATTCAAATAGTTATAACTATTTGAACTAGTTTGATAGATAGATTTATTTTTTAAATCTCCTACTTATTAATTTTTGAAATATTAATAAATTAGTATTATTTTATTTTGAATAGGATTGTATGATGAAAAATAATTGTTTTATGACAAAACAAAAGTTAATAACGATTTGAAATATATAATTGTTCAAATGGCCATAATTATTTGAATTGATTTGATAAACTGATTTATATATTAAATCTCTAACTTATCAATTTTTATAATATTAATAAAATAATATTATTTTATTTCAAATATGCTTTTATGAATTGAACCAATTGTTTTATGATAAAATAAAAGGTCATAGTGATTTTAGATAGATAATTGTCCAAATAATCAAAACTATTTGAACTTGTTCAGTAAATAGATTTTTTTAATTTCTTAAAAATTAATGTTTTGAATATTAATAAATTAGTATTTTTTTTATTTTGAATAAGCATGTATGAGCTGAAGCAATTATTTTATGACTATACAAAAGGTCAAAATGATTTGAAATAGATAATTGTTCTAATAGTCTTAACTATTTAAACTAATTTAGCAAACACATTTATTTTATAAATCCTTACTTATTAATGTTTAGAATATTATTAATTTAGCAATATTTTACTCCAAATAAGCTTGTATGAACATAAATAAATGTTTTAAGACAGAATAAAGATATAATGATTTAAGATAGATAATTGTTCAAATAGTCATAACTATTTGAATTAGTTCAGTAAAGAGATTTAGTTTTTAAATCTCTTATTAATTTTTGAAATAGTAATAAATTAGTATTATTTTATTCGAAATAATTTTGTATGAATAGAAACATTTGTTTTACGACAAAACAAAATGTTATAATAATTTGAGATAGATAATAGATTAATAAATGGAGAAAATGGACATGACTATTTGAACTTGTTTAGTAAATAGATTAATTTTTTAAATCTTCAACTTATTAATTTTTAGAATATTAATAAATTAGTATTATTTTATATCGAATAAACTTGTATGAATAGAAACAATTGTTTTATGACAAAATAAAGGGTCAAAATGAATTGAAATAAATAATTGTTCAAATAGTCATAACTATTTGAACTCACTTGGTAAACATATTTATTTTTAAAGTCTTTTACTTATTAATTTTGGAATATTAATAAATTATATTATTTTATTTTGAATAAGGGTTTTTGAATAGAAACAATTGGTTTATGACAAAATAAATGGTCATATCGATTTGAAATAGATAATTATTCAAATAGTTATTACTATTTGAACATGTTTAAAAAATAGATTTATTTTTTAAATTTTTTCTTATTAATTTTTGAAACTATTGGATTATGGGGTTCAATGGTCTCTTTTAGGGACTCGGTATGTCGGTTCATTTGGGTGAGGTATCCCATGGTGGATCAGATTTCAGTTATGGCAACCCAACCTATCGAGGCCTAATGGGTGAGGTATCCCATGAAGGCTTTGCGAAGCCCCTTATGTCCACCTGTCACTTAGTACGGGGCTCTGCACTACCCAAAAAGAATAAGGAAATAGAGTTGTGCCTTCACTATCAGCTATAGCTTTTGGTATAATGGTAAATGCTTGATCTTAAAAAAAAAATTGTTGGCCTTAAATTGATTAAAAGTTTTGAATTGACAAAACAAAAATTTACCTAACTTGAATCAAACTCTTATAATCTTAAATTGAACATTAAAGTTTTGAATTGACAAAATAAAAATTTGCCTAACTTGAATCAAACTCTTATAATCTTAAATTGAACATTTTTTCAACCTTCTATCTTGCCAAAATTCATTTAGGAACTAAAACAAGACAATTTCTTGAAACAAAATGGATTAAGGCATGTTTTGATAGAAGGGATCGATCCCCTAAAGGAAGGAATCAATCCTCTACCTTACCAGATTGATCCCTTGGCCAAAAGGATTGATCCATTTTTCTTCTAGAAGTAAATTTCATGAGATTTTGGCAAGAACCAATTGATCCCCTCCTTATAAGGATCGATTGGTAAGGGTTTTAAGCTTACCTGATCGATCCCTCTTTTAAAAGGATCGATATGTTTTACACAAAATGCTATCCTTATTTGAAAATGGATAAAAGGGATTGATCCCCTTACATAAGGGATCGATCACCTAAGCATGGGATTGATCCCTCCTTTAAAAGGATCGATTTTTTTTTTTACACAAAAAGCAAAATGAGTTTGAAAATGAACAAAAGGGATTGATCCCTCCACATAGGGAATCGATCACCCAAAAACTGAGGTAAGTCTTTTTTTCGCACAAGATTGGGCATTTCTATAACTGAACCAATCGATCCCCTACAGGAGGGGATTAATCCCTTGATGCCCAGAAAGCCCCAACAACTATTTTTTCATCTAAAATTTTGTAGGTTTGAAGCATTAAATGCAAGGCAACGGCTAGTAACTTCTTCCTACATATAAATGAAGGCTTCCACTACAAATTAAAAGCAAAAAGAGCTAAGAAAATTTATTGCATCCACCAACCATCTTGTTCAAGCATTCATACCAGTTCAAAGAGAAAAAAATGTAGAAAATCCTTCTTGTATTAGTTTTTCTCTAAATTTTCTTGTCAAAATTGTTGTGTACTTCAACTTAGCAAACACTTAACCTTAGAAAGGTTCTTTAAGTTTGCAAAACACTTCAAAAATTTTGTATTGTGAGATTGTGTGCTTATGGGGGAGGACAACCCTTAAGAGTTTGTGGTGTTGATTGTGTAGAGCTTTGAAAAGCTAGGTTGTAACCTTCAACACATAGTGGATTGAACTCCTTAGCAAGTGAGGCTAAGGGAAAGGACGTAGGTGCCTAAAAAAATGATTGAACCTCTATAAATCTTGGTGTCTAATTCTCTATCTCTATCTCTTATTTACTTTCTTTTATTATGTTCATTTGTTTAAATAATTTGTTTTTATAGAACTTGTGCTTATTAAGTATTGATTTTTGAAAATTTTATTATCAACCAATTCACTCCCCTCTTGGTTTATTTCAAGTTTTTGAGCTAATAATTTGTATCAGAGCTAGTACTTTTTTTATAGGCTTAACAACAAAAAAAGTGATCTTGAAAATGGCTCAAAGAAATATGGTAATCAATGTGGAACAACCATACTCATACAATGGGCAATAAGAAGTGTGTCTCATGGCAAATGAAATAGTTGCTACATTTTTTGGAAGTGAAAGCCATTCAATTGTAAGACCTCATCTCTTTGTTAGTGACAACTACTCCTATTGGAAGACTAGGATAAGGTTGTTTGTTCAAGCCAACGATTATAAAGTTTGGAGGGGATATTGTAAATGACCCTCAAATTCTAATGAAGATAGTGGATGGTAGGGAGGTGATCAAGAAAGAGAGTGAATGGGATGTCAATGATATGAATGGCTCAACTAAATGCCAAAGCAATGCATACACTCTTTTATGCATTGGGGCCTAATAAGTACAATAGAGTTTCTTTGTGTAAAATTGTAAAAAAAATTTAAGATAAGTTAGCTGTCACTGATAAGGTACAAATCAAGTGAAAGAGATAAAAATTGACATGCTTACTCATGATTA
Source organism: Durio zibethinus (assembly GCF_047325235.1). Taxonomy (NCBI): domain Eukaryota; kingdom Viridiplantae; phylum Streptophyta; class Magnoliopsida; order Malvales; family Malvaceae; genus Durio; species Durio zibethinus. The sequence goes on from NC_143171.1 coordinate 14,474,856, forward strand.
TGAGTTATTCAAGATGAAACCAGATGAAACCATTAGTGAAATGTCAAACCATTTCACCGACAACATTAATGATTTAAAGGCTCTTAAGAAGACTTACTCAAATGTGGAGATGGTGAAGAAAATTCTTAATAGTCTACCAAAAAGCTAGGAAGGTAAAGTGACAGCCATTGAAGAGTCTAAAGATCCTCACACACTCTTTTTAGATGAACTAATGGGTTCTCTTCTTACTTATGAGAGGACAAGAACCAATCAAAAAAGGTGGCATTGCTTTCAAATCAACCTTTAAAAAAGATGAAGAAGATCTTGGACAAGAAAAGGATGATGAAGATGAAGAGATGGCCATGTTTACAAAAAGATTTAAGAAGTTCATAAGAATGAACAAGTCTTCAACTAGAAGAAAACCACAAAGGGAATTAATTAAAGGAGAATTAAGTAGAAGAGAAAGGGAGCAGATTATTTGCTATGAATGCAATAAATTGAGTCATATTAAATTTGATTATCTTTTGTGGAAGAAGCAAAACATGACAAAGCTAAAGAAGAAAGCAATGGTTACAACATGGAGTGATAGTGACTTATCCGAAGATGAATCAAATTAGGAGGAAGTAGCCAATCCATGTCTCATAGCTCTTGATGAGCCCAAGGTAACTTTCAATCCATATGATTTAAATTCATACACATTTGATGAATTGCAAGATGTTATGATGAATTAGCTATAGAATTTGAGAACATGAACATGAAATATAGGAAAATGATCTCTAAGTTGAAACTAGAAAATGAACTCTTGACTAAAGCAAATGATGACTTAGAAAAGGAAATTGAGTTCTTAAAGTTAAATGTCAATGATTTGACTAAGAAAAATGAAAATTTGCATAACTCATTTTCTAGATTTTATATGGGACATCAAAAGCTCAATGTCATGCTTGAAACACAAAAGTATTCTTTAATAAAGATAGATTAGGCTATAATGGTGGCAACAAAGAGACTCATTTAAAGAATTTCCTTGTTAAGCCAAATGATTCATCTAGCATATGTGTATGTTGTCATAAATTGGGTCATTCTATACAATATTGTTCCGTGAAAAAAGTCACTTATAAAGGTAAGCTCATTAGGAGAGTGTGGATTCCAAAAGGAGTTAGCACATCTCAAGATGAGGTTACCAAAATGAAGTGGATTCCAAAAGGCACAAAAATTGTTAGTACTAACACTCAAGGATCCAAGAAAGTTTGGTACCCAAAACAAAAGTTTAATTGTGTTTTTATAGGAGGATGAGCATTGCTACAAAGCAAATTCCAGCAAGAACAATCCATGGTACCTTGATAATGGATGCTCAAAACATATGACTAGAGACAAGACTATTTTTAAGAACTTAAAAGCTAAAAGTGGAGAAGATGTTACATTTGGTGACAACTCTAAAGGCCATATTAAAAGGATTGGCTTCATTTGTAACAATTCTTCTACTACTATTGAAAATGTTTTACTTGTAAAAGGACTCAAGCATAACTTACTTAGTATTAGTCAATTATGTGACAAAGAACTTAGAGTTGTGTTTGAATCCATGTGCTGTCAAGTGATTGATATCAAAACTAACAAACTTGTTTTTGTTGGACATCATCAAGGAAATATTTATGTAGTGCATTTAGATGATCTTTCTCTAAAAATGTTTATTTTAGGGCTAAAAAAAAAATGAAAGTTGGATTTGGCATAGAAGACTCGAACATGTAAGTATGCATGTAATTTCAAAACTTTCTCAAAATGATTTGGTTGTTGGTTTACCAAAATTGAAATATGAAAATGATAAGGTTTGTGATGCATATGCTTAAGGATAACATAGAAAAGTCTCTTTCAAACGTAAGAATTGTATTTCAACTACTAGATGTCTTCAACTACTTCATATTGATCTTTTTGGTCCTACTAAGACAATGAGTCTTGGTGGAAAACAATATGGGTTTATTATTGTTGATGACTTTACTAGATTCACAAGGGTTCTCTTTTTACATTCAAAGAATAAAGCTTTAGAAAAATTCATCACTTTTAGCAAGCAAATACAAAATGAGAAAGGTTATTCAATTTCTAGTATTAGAAGTGATCAAGAAAAAAAATTTGAAAATCTTGGCTTTAATATGTTTTGTAGTGAAAATGGTATTAGCCATAATTTTTCTACTCTTAGAACCCTTCAACAAAATGAGGTAGTAGAAAAGAGAAATAGAACCTTAAAAGAAATGGCTAGAACCATGCTTTGTGAAAATAATTTACCTAGATATTTTTTGGTGAAAGCCATAAATACCTCTTGTTATATTATTAATAGAGCTATGATTAGGCCAATTTTGAAGAAAACTCCTTATGAACTTTTTAAAGGAAAAAGGCCTAACATAGATTATTTGCATACTTTTGGTTGCAAATGTTTTGTTTTGAATAATGGAAAAGATGATCTTGGAAAATTTGATGCAAAAAGTGATGAAGGCATTTTCTTAGGATATTCTTTGAATTCAAAAGCCTATAGAGTCTTTAACAAAAGAATATTAGTGGTTGAAAAGTCTATACATGTTATCTTTGATGAATCTAATCCACCTTCGAGAAATGTGCCTCTTGATGATGATGATGTAGGTATACTTCAAGAAAATATCAATGATGCATCAATTGACATTGAGGAGAACATTCAAAAAAAAGATGATGAGTTTCTAGATAAGCCACAACATATAGAGAAAGAGCCAAATCACCATAGAGAAAGGAGATATGTCAAAGATAATGAGATTATTAGTGATCCAACTCAAGGGGTAAAAACTAAATCTTCTTATAATGTGTGTAATTATGTTACTTTCTTATCTCATATTGAACCCAAGAATATAGATGAAGCCTTAAGATATGATCATTGGATATTGGCCATGCAAGAGGAATTGAACCAATTTGAAAGAAGCCAAGTGTGGAATCTTATACCTAGGCCTAGTGATCATCTCACTATAAGCACCAAATGGATTTTTAGGAATAAAATAGATAAGCATGGCAATGTTGTTAGAAACAAAGCTAGGTTGGTAGCTCAAGGGTGTAGTCAAGAAAAAGGAATTGATTATGATGAAACCTATGCCCCGATTGCAAGGTTAGAAGCCATTAGAATGTTGCTTGCATTTGCATGTTTCAAAAATTTCAAGCTTTTTCAAATGGATGTTAATAGTGCATTTCTAAATGGTTTTATAAATGAAGAGGTATATGTAGAGCAATCTCTCAGTTTTGAAAATCCTAAATTTCCAAATCATGTTTATAAATTGACAAAAGCTTTATATGGTTTAAAATAAGCTCCTAGAGCTTGGTATGAAAGATTGTCAAAATTTTTAATTGAAAATGGTTTTAATAGAAGAAAGGTTGATACTACACTTTTTATTAAAACAAAAGGAAATGACATTATCATAGTGCAAGTTTATATTGATGATATCACATTTGGTGCTACTAATGAAGTTCTTTGTCAAGAATTTGTTAAGACTATGCAAGGTGAATTTGAAATGAGCATGATGGGAGAACTTACATTCTTCTTCAGATTACAAGTAAAGCAAACAAAAGATGGTACCTTTATTAATCAAGCCAAATACATCAAGGATTTGCTTATAAGGTTTGGATTAGAAGAATCAAAGCCTTGCTCAACACCTATGAGCATTTTAACAAAACTTGACAAAGATGAAAGAGGTAAATGTATTTACTCTAAATTATATAGGTCTATGATTGGTTCATTGCTATATCTTACTATAAGTAGACTGGATATAATGTTTAGTGTATGTTTATGTGCAAGATTTCAATATTCACCTGGAGAATCATAATTATTTGCTGTCAAAAGAATTTTTAGATACCTCAATGACACCCCTAATTTAGGACTATGATATCTGAAAGGTTCATCTTTTGCTTTACATGCCTATTTTGATGTAGATTTTGGTGGTTTCAAAATTGATAGAAAGAGCACTTTTGGTACTTGTCAATTGTTTGAAAATATGCTCATATCATGGTTCTCCAAGAAACAAAATAGTGTTGCTCAATCTATAAACAAAGCCAAATATATAGCGACCAGTAGTTGTTATGCTCAAGTTTTATGGATTAAGCAATAATTGGAGGATTTTGGAATTACCATGGATCATATTCCCATTAAATGTGATAATACTAGTGCCATCAATCTCACCAAAAATCCAATTCAACATTCTAGAACCAAGCATATTGAAATTAAGCATCACTTTATTAGGGATCATGTTCAAAAAGGTGATATTGTGCTTGAATATGTTGATACCTGGCATCAATTAGCTGATATTTTCACAAAACTTCTTGATAAGGATAGATTTTATGCAATTAGAGGTGAACTTGGTATGATGAATGCTTTTTGAAATGAATTTCTTGATGGTATAATCAATGTTGCTACCTTGATTGATCAAATGTATGTTTATCTTAATATTTTTTTTAATCTTATGTATGATTGTATAATGCATATTTGTTTGTTCATGTTGCATGTTTTTCAAATTATTTAAAAAAATGCTACAGCCAAAATTGATCGATCCTTCTTTGGACTAGATCGATTAGTTATGTTTACAGTAGCTAAATTAAGGGAAAACATTAAGGAACTGATCAATCCCTCTTGGATCGGATCGATCAACTCTCCATCCAATAGCCAAACTTAGTGGAAAATGTGAAGAACGGATCGATCCCCCTTCATAATTGATTAATTAGTCTAATGCAAATTATACCCGATCGATCGATCGATCGGGTCATGCATAATTGGCATTATGCGCACCATTTTGGCTTGTCAAAATCGGATCCCTCCTCATTGGCTGATCATTTTAGCCCTTTCATTTGTTCTTCTTCTTCCCCAAACACCTTCTCTTCAAACCCTAGGAATTCTTACTCCATTTTCACTCAAAATTAATCTTTTTTAACCAAAATCTTGTGCAAATTACTCCATTTCTATTTGGTTTCTTGCAAAAATCATCCTTAAAATTCATCAAATCACACAAAAATCTCCACTCATTCTTTTCACTCTGGAAATTTGATCCCCACTTTGAAACTACCACATTCACTCATCATTTTTGCCTCTTTCAAATATATTCTACTATTTCATCTAGTTCGGTAGACATATTTATTTTTTAAATTTTTTACTTATTAATTGTCAAAATATTCATAAATTAGTATTATTTTAATCTAAATAAGCTTGTATGAATAGAAACTATTATTTTATAAGAAAACAAAGAGTCATAACAATTTGAAATAAATAATTGCTTAAATATTCATAATTATTTCAATTGGTTTGATAAACAAATTTATTTTTTAAATCTCTTATTAATTTTTGAAATATTAATAGATTAGTTTTATTTTATTCTGAACAAACTTTGTTAGCCTTGAATTGATCCTTATTTTGAAATGATAAAACATTAAAGATAAATAAACTTGATCAAAATTTTGAAAAAGATTTATTTAGTACATGTTCTTAAGTTTTATATTTTAGTACTAAATAAATAATATGATTTTCAAAGTTTAAACAAACCTTTCTTATTTTCATATTTGTCAAACCAAATCTATCTTTAAAGATTATTTATTTGTGCTTAAATGACAGTCCAATTGTTGTTTTTAAAGTGAACTTATTCATTTTGGACTTAATACAATTTTGACAATATTGGTTTTGAAAAATAGATTAACTTAAGAAAGCTGTTTTACAAGAATAAAGTTTTCCAACATTGAATTTATTTTATTTTTTTGTATTAATTCACAATGTTTTAATATTTGAATTTTATATGTTTGGAAAGCTCCTTGAATCTACTTTCTAATGGATCAAACAAAATCAAAATCCAAATTTTCTAAGAAAAGATTTTGAATTTTTACTAGACACTCTGTAGTTGTCAGAAAACTACACATAACTTTGAAAATTCACTATAATTCGTACTTAATATATTAGGTAATAAAATTTATATGGATAGAATGCCCTTTAAGTATAGTTTCTAAATCTTCAAACGGTTTGTGATTTGAATTTGTATAACTCAAGTTATGATCAAATTAGTAAGTAGAGTGCAAAACGAAAAACTACCTACCAGTATGGATAGGATCAATCTCCTCTAGAAGGGATCGATTGCTTTTTCAAACAGAATGCTCCCAAGACTAAAAATCTAGAAAATGGATTGATCCCCCCACATAGGGGATCGATCACCCCATTAACCAATCGATCCCCTACAAAAATGGATTGATCAATTAGGCTATTTTCAAGTGAAAAATGGTTCCAAACATGAACCAATCGATCCCCTCAAGCAAGGGATCAATCGGTTCTGGGTGCAAACGGCTACTTTTTCATGATTTCAATAGGCATTTCTTCACTCCAAGCTTCCCCAACGGCTACTTCTTCAATTTCTCTATAAATTAGACACTCCAACACACTAAAAGGATTGATGAATCAAGAGAGCAAGAGCCAATAAGCCATATTTTCATTCTTTCAAAGAATCAAGAGTTTTTAGAGCTTCAAAGTCCATATCTTTGTATTTGTTGTATCCAAATTATATTTGTTGTTTATTCATCATTTTCTTATACTTAAACTTAGCAAACACTTAGCCTTAGAGAGGTTGTTCCATTGTTTGCAAAATTACCTTTGATATACAAGGGTGGAAGAGAACAAGAGGTGAGGTATCCTCTTGATATTGTAAGGGTAAAGGTTGCTATCTAAGCCTTGAGAAAAAGATAGAGATTTAGTACAAGATAGGCTTGTATCTTGTAAGAATTTTTCTTCAATTAGTGGATTAAAGCCTTAGTGTGGACAACCAAGAGAAAGGACGTAGGTGCCTTGTGGAGAAGGACCGAACCTCTATAAATCATTGTGTTTGATTTCTCTATCCCTACCTCCTTACAATTTATTGTTATTTATATTTTGATTTTAGGTTCATTAATTGTTATTGTTAGCATTATATTTTCATCAAAAGTGCTTATTGTTTTAATTTCTATTCAATTATATTGAAATCATTTGTTTGGGAAGAATTTGGAGAAATCCAATTCAGCCCCCCTTTTGGATCACCATATCACCTAAAAAGCTAACAAATTTCTATGAACAAAAACATTTATTTTATGACAAAACAAAAGGTCATAACGATTTGAAATAGATAATGGTTCAAATAGTCATAATTATTTGAACTACTTAGGTAAATAGAATTTTTTTAATCTCTTACTTATTAATTTTTGAAATATTAATAACTTTATTTTATTTTATTCCGAATAAGCTAGTATGAATTGAGAAAATTGTTCATATAGTCTTAACTATTTAAACTAGTTCAACAAACAAATTTATTTTTTAAATCTCTTAGTTATTAATTTTTGGAATATTATTAGATTAGTATTATTTTATTTCGTATAAGCTTGTATGAATATAAATAATTGTTTTATGACATAACAACAGGTTATAATGATTTGAAGTATATAATTGTTCAAATAGTCATAACTATTTAAACTGATTTAGTAAACAGATTTATATTTTAAATCTCTTAATTATTAATTTTTGACCGATTAATGAATTAGTATTATTTTATTCCAAATAAGATTTTATGATAAAAAATAATTGTTATATGACCAAATAAAAGGTGATAACGATTTGAAATAAATAATTGTTGAAACTGCCTTAATTATTTGGGCTGATTCAGCAAATAGATTCACTTTTTAAATCACTTAATTATTAATTTTTGGAATATTAATAAATAAGAATTATTTTATTTTGAATAAGGTTGCATGAATTGAAGCAATTGTTTTATGACAAAACAAAAAGTCATAACAATTTTAAATAAAATAAATTTTCAAATAGTCATAACTATTAGAATTTTTTTTATAAACAAATTTATTTTTTAAAATTCTTGCTTATTAATTTTTGAAATATTAAGAAATTAGTATTATTTTATTTTGGATAAGCTTTTATGAACTGAAACAATTGTTTTATGTCAAAACAAAATGTTATAACGATTTTACATAAATAATTGCTTAAATAGTTAAAATTATTTGAACTTGTTTGGTAAACAAATTTATTTTTTCAAATATTTTGCATATTAATTTTCCAAATATTCATAAATTTGGATTATTTTATTCCAAATAAGCTTGTAAGAGATGAAACAAATAATTTATGACTAAACAAAAGGTCTAAACAATTTGAAATAATAATTATTCTAATAGTTTTAACTATTTGAATTGGTTTAGCAAACACATTTATTTTTTAAATCTCTTACTTATTAATTTTTGAAATACTATTAAATTAGTATTATTTTTAACCAAATAATCTTCTATGATTAGAAATAATTGTTTTATGACAAAACAAAGATTTTAACGATTTGAGATTGATAATTGTTCGAATAGTCATAACTATTTAAACTGGTTCGGTAAATAGATTTATTATTTAAATTTGTTACTTATTAATTTTTGAAATATTAATCAATTAGTATTATTTTATTTCGACTAAGCATATATGATCAAATATAATTATTTTTGACAAAATAAAATGTTATAATAATTTGAAATAGATTATCATTCAAATGGCCATAATTTTTTTAATTGATTTGGTAAACAAATTTTTTTAAAAGTTTCTTATTAATTTAGGAAATATTAATAAATTAGTATTATTTTATTTCATCTAAGCTTGTATTAACTGAAACAATTATTTTATGATAAATCAAAAGTTTATAACGATTTTAAATATACAATTGTTCAAATAATAATAACTATTTGAACTTGTTCGATAAACAAATTTATTTTTTAAATATTTTTCTTATTAATTTTTGAAATGTTAATAAATTAGTATTAATTTATTTTGAATAAGCTTGTATGAATTGAAACAATAGTTTTATGACTAAACAAAAGGTCATAACGATTTGAAGTATATAATTATTCTAATAGTCTTAACCATTTGGAATGATTCAATAACAAATTTATTTTTTGAATCTCTTGCTTATTAGTTTTTTAAATATTATAAATTAGTATTATTTTAATTCAAATAAGCTTGTACAAACAAAACAATTATTTTGTGACAAAAGAAAAAGTCATAACGATTTAAAATAGATAACCACTCATATAGTCTTAACCATTTGAATTGATTCAGCAATTATATATTTTTTTAATTTTCCTGGTTATTAAGTTTCAAAATATTATTAAATTTGTATTATTTTATTCCAAATAAAATAGTATAAATAGAACCAACTGTTTGATGACAAAATAAAAAGGTTATAATGATCTAAAATAGATAATTATTCAAATTGTCAAAATTATCTAAAATGGTTTGGCAAGCAGATTTACTTTTTAAATCTCTTACTGATTAATTTTCTAAATATTAATAAATTAGTATTATTTTATTTCAAACAAACTTATATTAACAAAAACAATTGTTTTATGAGAAAACAAAAAGTAATAACAATTTGAAATAGATAATTGTGCAAATAGTTATAATTATTTGAATTGGTTTCATAAATAAAATTATTTTCTAAATCTCTTACTTATAAATTTTTGAAATATTAATAAATTAATTTTATTCTATTTCGAATAGGCTTGCATGAGCTGAAATAATTGTTTTATGACAAAACAAAAGATTATAATAATTTGAAATAAATAATTATTCATACAATCTTAACTATTTGAAATAGTTCCACAAATGGATTTATTTTTTAAATCTCATAGTTATTATTTTTTAGAATATTACTAAATTATTATTATTTTATTCCAAATAAGCTTATATGAGTATAAACAATTGTTTATGATAGAACAAAAGTTATAACAATTTGAAATAGATAATTGTTCAAATACTCATAACTATTTAAACTGGTTCAGTAAATAGATTTCTTTTTTAAATATCTTATTAATTATTGAAATACTAATAAATTAGCATTATTTTTAATATCTAGAAAATTAATAAGCAAAAGATTTAAAATTTAAAACTATTTTTCAAATCAGTTCAAATAGTTATGACTAGTTAAATAAATATCAATCTCAAATCTTTGTGATCTTTGTTTTCTCATAAAACAATTGTTTTTGATCATCCAAGTTTATTCGGATAAAAATAATACTAATTTAATAATACTTCAAAAATTAATAAAATATTTAAAAATAAATGTGTTTGTCGAACCAATTCAAATACTTAAGACTATTAGAATAATTATCTATTTTAAATCATTCTAACCTTTTGTTTAGTCATTTAATAGCTGTTTCAGTTCATACAAGCTTATTCGAAATAAAATAATATTAATTTACTAACATTTTTTTATTTCAAATAGTTAAGACTATATGAACAATTATTTACTTCAATTTGGTATGACCTTTTGCTTTGTCATAAACAATTATTTTAGCTTGTACAAGCGTATTTGGAATAGAATAAAGCTAAGTTATTAATATTTAAAAAATTTATAAGAGATTTAGAAAATAATTCTATTTACAAAACCAGTTCAAGTAATTATAACTATTTGAACAATTATCTATTTCAAATCATTATTACTTTTTGTTTTGTCATAAAATAATTGTTTTTGTTAATATAAGTTTGTTCGAAATAAAATAATACTAATTTATTAATATTTCAAAAATTAAATAGTAAGAGATTTAAAAAGTAAATCGTTTATTAAATCATTTCAAATAGTTTTGAGTATTTGAATAATTATCTATTTCAAATCGTTATGACCATTTATTTTATCATCAAACAATTGGTTTTGTTCATAGTATTTTATTTGGAATAAATAATATTAATTTAATAATATTTTGAAAATTAGTAACCAAGAAAATTAAAAAATAAATCTAATTGTTGAACCAGTTCAAATAGTTAAGACTATATGAAAGATTATCTATTTCAAATCGCTATAACCTTTTCTTTTGTCGTAAAACAATTATTTTGTTTGTACAAGCTTATTCTAATTAAAATAATACTAATTTAATAATATTTCAAAATTAATAAGCAAGAGATTTAAAATAAAATTTTTTTTACTGAATTCAATTCAAATGATTAAGACTATTAGAACATTTATTTATTTGAAATCCTTCTAACCTTTTGTTTAGTCATAAAACAACTGTTTTAGTTTATACAAGCTTATTAGAATAAATTAGTACTAATTTATTAACATTTGAAAAATTAATAAGAAAGAGATTTAAAAAAATAAATCTATTTATCAAACAAGTTCAAACAGTTATCACTATTTAAACAATTGTCTATTTAAAATCGTTACAACCTTTTGATTTGTCATAAAACAATTATTTCAGTTAATAAAAGCTTAGATTGAATAAAATATTATTAATTTATTAATATTTCCTAAAATAATAAGTAATAAGAAATTTAAAAAATAAATCTGTTTACCAGATCAGCTAAAATAATTATGGCCATTTGAGCAATTATCTATTTCAAATTGTTATAATAGTTGTTTTGTCATAAAAAAATTATTTTTAATCATACAAGCTTATTCAAAATAAAGTAATACTAATTTATTAATATTTAAAAATTAATAAGTAAAAGATTTAAAAAATAAAATTGTTTACCAAATTAGTTCAAATAGTTATGACTATTTGAACAATTATGAATATCAAATTGTTAAGATGCTTGTTTGGTCATAAAACAATTTTTTTTTATCATAGAAGCTTATTTGGTTAAAAATAATACTAACTTAATAATATTTCAAAAATTAATAAGTAAGAGATTTAAAAAATAAATGTGTTAGCCAAACCAGTTCAAATAGTTAAAACTATTAGAATAATTATCTATTTCAGACCATTTTGACCTTTTGTTTAGTCATAAAATATTTGTTTCATATCTTACAAACTTATTTGAAATAAAATAATCCAAATTTATTAACATTTGAAAATTAATAAGCAAAAGATTTGAAAAAATAAATCTATTTACCAAACAAATTCAAATAGTTATGACTATTTGAATAATTATTTACTTAAAATCATTATTACCTTTTGTTTTCATATAAAACAATTGTTTTAGTTCATAAAAGATTATCCAAAATAAAATAATACTAATTTCTTAATATTTCAAAAATTAATAAGCATGAGTTTAAAAAAACATTTTTTTACTGAACAAATTAAAATAGTTACAACAATTTGAACAATTGTCTATTGAAAATCGTTATAACCTTTTGCTTTGTCACAAAACAATTGTTTTAGTTCATACAAGCTAATTCGAAATAAAATACTACTAAGTTATTTATATTCCAAAAATTAATTAGTAAGTGATTTAAAAAGCAAATTTGTTTACCAAATTAGTTAAAATAATTATGGCCATTTCAACAATTATCTATTTCAAATAATTATTACCTTTTGGTTGGCCATATAACAATTGTTTTTTATCATACAAGTTCATTCAGAATAAAATAAAATTAATTTATTAATATTTCAAAAATTAATGTGTAAGAGATTTAAAAAATAATTCTGTTTACCTAATCAGTTCAAATAATTATAACAATTTGAACAATTATCTATTTCAAATTGTTATTACCTTTTGCTTTGTCATAAAACAAATGTTTTTATTCATATAAGTTAGTTTGAAATAAAAAAAACTAATATATTAATATTTCAAAAATTAATAAGAGATTTAAAAAATAAATCTATTTATCAAAATAGTTCAAATAGTTATGACTGTTTGAGCAATTATTTATTTCAAATTGTTATGACTTTTTGTTCTATTATAAAATAATAGTTTTTGTTCATAAAAGTTTTTCAAATTAAAATAATACTAATTTATTAATATTTTGACAATTAATAAGTAAAAAATTTAAAAAATAAATATGTTTACTATACTAGATCAAATAGTCATGACTTTTTGAATAAATATCTATTTCAAATTGTTATAACATTTTGTTTTGTCCTAAAAAAATTATTTCAGTTCATATAAAATTATTCAAAATAAAATAATATTAAGTTATTAATATTCTAAAAATTAATAACTAAGAGATTTAAAATATGAATCTATTTACTGAACAAGTTTCAATAATTATGACTATTTCAATGATTATCTATTTGAAATTGCTATAACCTTTTGTTTTGTCATAAAATGACTTTTTCTATTCATAGAAGCTTATTTCAAATAAAATAATACAAATTTATTAATATTAAGACAATTAATAAGTAAAAGATTTAAAAAATAAATTTATCTACCAAACAAGTTTAAATCTTTATGACTATTTGAACAATTATTTATTTCAAATTGTTATGACCTTTTGTTTTGTCATAAAACAATTATTTCTGTTCATATAAGTTTATTCAAATTAGAATAATATTAATTTATTAATATTTTGACAAGTAATAAGTAAAAAATTTAAGAAATAAATATGTTTATTGAACAAGTTAAAATCGCCATGACTATTTGAATAATTATCTATTTCAAATCATTGTGACATTTTCTTTTGTAATAAAATAATTGTTTCAGTTCATATAAGCTTATTTGAAATAAATTAATACTAATTTATTAATATTAAGAAAATTAATGAGTAAGAGAATTAAAAAATGAATCTGTTTGTTGAATATTATTATCTATTTCAAAACATTATGACTTTTAGTTTTGTCATAAACAATTGGTTCTATTCATGCAAGTTTATTTCAAATATGTTTTCTAAACATGTTGAAATAGTTATGACTATTTGAACAATTATCTATCTTAAATCGTTATGACCTTTTGTTTTGTCATAAACCAATTGTTTTTGTTTATAAAAGCTTATTAGGAATAAAATAAGACTAATTTATTAAAATTTAACAAATTAATAAGCAAAAGATTTAAAAAATAAATCTATTTACTGAGAAAGTTAAAATAGTTATGATTATTTGAATAATTATTTCTTTCAAATCATTATGATTTTTTGTTTTGTCATAAAACAATTGTTTCTATTCATACAATTTTATTTGAAATAAAATAACACTAATTTATTAATATTCTAAAAATTAATAAATAGGAGATTCAAAAATAAATTTGTTTGCCAAACAAGTTCAAATAGTCATGTCCATTTAAACTATTATCTATTTTAAATCATTATCATATTTTGTTTTGTCGTAAAATAATTGTTTCTCTTTATACAAAATTATTTATAATAAAATAATAATTTATTAATATTTCAAAAATTAATAAAAGATTTAGAAACCAAATTTGTTTATCGAACTAGTTCAAATAGTTTTGACTTTTTGAATAATTATCCATCTCAAATTGTTATGATGTTCATTTTGTCATAAAACAATTATTTCTATTCATATAAGCTTGTTTAAAGTCAAATATTGCTAAATTAATAATATTCTAAAAATTAATAAGAGATTTAAAAAACAAATGTGTTTGCCAAACCAATTCAAATTGTTAAGACTATTAGAATAATTATCCATTTCAAATAATTATGACCATTTGTTTAGTCATAAAATAATTATTTCAGTTTATACATGTTTATTTGAAATAAAATAATACTAATTTATTAACATTTATAAAATTAATAAATGAAAATTTTTTAAAAATAAATCTATTTACTAAACAAGTTCAAATAGTTATGACTATTTGAACAATTATCTATTTCAAATAGTTATTGAAAATAAAATAATATTATTTTATTAACCTGTTCGGTAAATAGATTTATTTTTTAAATCTCTTATCTATTAATTTTTAGACTATTAATAAAATTAGTATTATTTATTCCAAATAAACTTGTATGAATATAAACAATTATTTTATAATGAAACAAAAGATCATAACCATGTGAAAAAAATAATTGTTTAAACAATCATAACTATTTGAACTTGCTTGATAAACAATTTATTTTTAAAATTTTTTACTTATTAATTTTTGAAATATTAATAAATTAGTGTTATTTTATTTTGAATATGCTTGTATGAACAGAAACAATTAGTTTATGACAAAATAAAAGGTCATGTGTATTTAAAATAAATAATTGTTCAAATCATCATAACTATTTGAACATGTTTAGAAAACAAATTTATTTTTTAAATTTTTACTTATTAATTTTTGAAATATTAATAAATTTATATTATTTTATTCAAAATAAACTTGTATAAACATAAATAATTATTTTATGGCAAAACAAAAGGTCATAACAATTTGAAATAGATAATTGTCCAAATAGTCATAACTATTTGAATTTATTCGGTAAATAGATCATATTTTAAATCTCTTACTCAATAATTTTTGAAATATTAATCATTTACTATTATTTTATTTCAAATAAGCTTATATGAGCAGATTCAATTATTTTATGATGGAACAAAAGGTCATAATGATTTGAAATAGATAATTATTCAAATAATTATGACTATTTGAACTTGTTCGGTAAACATATTTATTTTAAAAATCTTTTACTTATTAATTGTCAAAATATTAATAAATTAAAATTATTTTAACCCAAATAAGCTTGTATAAACAAAAGCAATTGTTTTATGAGAAAACAAAAGCAATTGTTTTATGAGAAAAGAAAAAGTCATAATGATTTGAAATAAATAATTGTTCAAATAGTCATAACTATTTGAAGTTATTTTGTAAATATTTTTCTTTTTTAAATCTTTTACTTATTAATTATTTGAATATTAATAAATTTGTATTATTTTAATTCTTCAAATAGTCATAACTATTTGAATAAACTTGTATGATCAAAAACAATTATTTTATAATAAAACAAAATGTCATAATGATTTGAAATAGATAATTGTTTAAATCGCTATAATTATTTTAACTGATATGGTAAACAAATATATTTTCTAAATCTTTTACTTATTAATTTTAGAAATATTAACAATTTTGTATTAATTTTTGAAATATTAATAAATTTGCATTATTTTATTTCGCATAAGCTTGTATTAACTAAAACAATGTTTTATGACAAAACAGAAGGTCATAATAATTTTAAATAGACAATTGTTCAAATAGTACTAACTATTTGAATTTGTTTGGTAAATTGATTTATTTTTTTAAATCTCTTATTAAATTTTTGAATGTTAATAAATTAGTATTAATTTATTTCAAATAAGCTTGTATGAACTGAAACAATTGTCTTATGCTAAACAAAAGGTCAAAACAATTTGAAATAGATAATTATTCTAGTAGTTTTAACCATATGAATTGGTTCGGTAAAAAAAATTAATTTTTAAATCTCTTACTTATTAATTTTCAAAATATTATTAAATTTGTATTATTTTAATGTGAATAACCTTGTATGAACAAAAAATTTGTTTTATGACAAAACAGAAAGTCATAATGATTTGAAATTGATAATCATTCATATAGTATTGATATTTGAACTGGTTCAACAATTAAATTTTTTTTTTATTTTCTTGGTTATTAAGTTTCAAAATATTATTAAATTAGTATTATTTTATTCTAAATAAAATAGTATGAACAAAACCAATTGTATGATGACAAAACAAAAAGTTATAACCATTTGAAATTAATAATCATTCATATAGTATTTGACTATTTGAACTAGTTCGGCAATTAGAAATATTATTAAATTAGTATTATTTTATTCTGAATAAAATAATATGAATGGAACCAATTGTTTGATTACAAAATAAAAAGGTTATAACAATTTGAAATAGATAATTATTCAAATAGTCAAAACTATTTCAAATAGTTTGCTAAACAGATTTACTTTTTAAATCTCTTACTAATTAAGTTTCTAATATTAATAAATTAGTATTATTTTATTTCGAACAAACTTATATGAACAAAAACAATTGTTTTATGACAAAACAAAAAGTAATAACATCTGAAATAGATTATTATTCAAATAGTTATAATTATTTGAACTAGTTCGATAAATAGAAAATTTTTTTAATCTCTTCCTTATAAAATTTTGAAATATTAACAAATTAGTTTTATTTTTTTCTGAATAAACTTGTACAAGTTGAAATAATTGCTTTATGACAAAACAAAAGGTCATAATAATTTGAAATTGCTAATTGTTCACATAGTCTTAACTGTTGAACTAGTTTGACAAGCAGATTTATTTTTTAAATCTCATAGTTATAAATTTTCAAAATATTATTATATTAGTATTATTTTATTTCAAATAAATTTGTATGAACATAAATATTGTTTTATATTAAAACAAAAGGTTCTAACAATTTGAAATAGATAATTGTTCAAATAGTCATAATTATTTGAACTGGTTTGATAAACAAATTCATTTCTTAATTCTCTTACTAATTCTTGAAATATTAATAAATTAGTATTATTTTATTTCAAATAAGCTTGTATGTTGAAAAACAATTATTTTATGATAAAATGAAAGGTAATAATGATTTGAAATAGATAATTGTTCAAATGGCCATAACTATTTGATATGATTTGGTAAACTAATTTATTTTTTTAAATCTCTTACTTATTAATTTTAAAAATATTAATAAAATAGTATTATTTTATTTTGGATAAGCTTTTGTAAGCTGAAACAATTGTTTTATGACAAAACAAAAGTTCATAAAAATTTTAAATAGACAATTGTTCAAATAATCATAACTATTTGAACTTGTTAGGTAAAAAGATTTATTTTTGCAAATCTCTAACTTACTAATTTTCAAAATGTTAATAAATCAGTATTATTCTATTTTGAATAATTTTGCTTGAATAGAAACAATTGTTTTATGACAAAACAAAATGTCATAATGATTTGAAATAAATAATTGTTCAAATGGACATGATTATTTGAACTGATTTTGTAAACAAATTATCTTTTTAAATCACTTACTTATTAATTTTTGGAATATTAATAAATTAGTATTATTTTTATTTTGAATAAGCTTGTATGAACTAAAACAATTATTTTATAATAAAACAAAAAGTCATAACAATTTTAAATAGACAATTATTCAAATAGTCGTAATTATTTGAATTTATTTAGTAAATAAACTTATTTTTTTAAACTCTTGCTTATTGATTTTGTAAATATTAAGAAATTAGTATTATTTTATTTTGGATAAGCTTTTATAAACTAAAACAATTTTTTAATGTCAAAACAAAAGTTCATAACGATTTTAAATAAATAATTGTTCAAATAGTCATAACTATTTGAACTTGTTCGGTAAAGAGATTTATTTTTCAAATCTTTTGCTTATTAATTTTTTGAATGTTAATAAATTTGGATTATTCTATTCTAAACAAGCTTGTAAGATATGAAACAAATATTTTTGACTAAATAAAAAGTTAGAACGATTTGAAATAGATAATTATTCTACTAGTTTTAACTACTTGAACTGGTTCATCAAACACATTTCATTTTTTAAATCTCTTATTAATTTTTGAAATATTATTAAATTAGTATTATTTTTAACCAAATAAGCTTCTATGATCAAGAACAATTGTTTTATGACAAAATAAAGATCTTAACGATTTGAGATTGATAATTGTTCAAATGGTCATAACTATTTGATCTGGTTCAATAAATAGATTTATTTCTTAAATCTCTTACTTACTAATTTTTGAAATATTAATAAATTAGCATTATTTTATTTTGAATAAACTTATATGATCAAAAACAATTATTTTACGACAAAACAAAAAGTCATAACAATTTGAAATAGATAATCATTCAAATGGCCATAATTATTTTAACTAATTCAATAAATAGATTTATTTTTTAAATTTATTACTTATCAATTCAGGAAATATTAATAAATTAGTATTATTTTATTCTGTCTAAGCTTGTATAATTGAAACAATTGTTTATGAAAACTCAAAAGGTAATAACGATTTTAAATAGACAATTGTTCAAATAGTAATAAATATTTAAACCTGTTTGGTAAAAATATTTAGTTTTTTAAATCTCTTTCTTAGTAATTTTTTGAATGTTAATAAATTATTATTAATTTATTATTAATAAGCTTGTATGAACTAAAACAATTGTTTTATAACTAAACAAAAGGTTAGAACGATTTGAAATAGATAATTATTCTGATAGTCTTAACCATGTGAACTGATTCGATAAATAAATTTATTTTTTAAATCTCTTACTTATTAATTTTTGAACTATTATTAAATTGTAATTATTTTAATCTAAATAAGCATGTATCAAAAAAACAATTCTTTTACGATAAAACTATAGGTCATAACAATTTGAAATAGATAATCGTTCATATAGTCTTAACTATTTGAACTAGTTCAACAATTAGATTTATTTTTTATTTTTTTGGTTATTAAGTTTTAGAATATTTTTGAATTAGTATTATTTTATTCCAAATAAAACAGTATGAACAAAACCAATTGTATGATGACAAAATAAAAGGTTATAATGATTTGAAATAGATAATTATTTAAATAGTCATAACTATTTGAAATGGTTTGATAAATAGATTTACTTTTTAAATCATTTACTGTTTAATTTTTTAAAAATTAGTAAATTAGTATTATTTTGTTTCAAACAAACTTATATAAACAAAAAAAATTATTTTATGACAAAATAAAAAGTACTAATGATTTAAAATAAATTAATGTTCAAATAGTTATAATTATTTGAACTGGTTTGGTAATTTATAATTATGTTTTGTTTTGTCAAATTGTTATGACCTTTTCTTTTATCATAAAATAATTATTTCAATTCATATAAGCTTATTCAAAATAAAATAATGCTAAGTTATTAATATTTTGAAAATTAATAATTAAGAGATTTAAAAATGAATCTATTTATCGATCAAGTTTAAATAATTATCTATTTGAAATCACAATAACCTTTTGCTTTGTCATAAAATAATTTTTTCTATTCATACAAGCTTATTTTGGATAAAATAATACAAATTTATTAATATTAAGACAATTAATAAGTAAAAGATTTAAAAAATAAATTTGTTTACCGAATAAGTTTAAATTGTTATGACTATTTGAACAATTATTTATTTCAATTTTTTTTGGTTTTGTCATAAAATAGTTGTTTCTATTTATACAAGTTTATTTGGATTAAAATAATATTAATTTATTAATATTTTTGATAATTTATAAGTAAAGATTTAAAAAATAAATATGTTTACCGTACAAGTTCAAATAGTATTGACTATTTGAATAATTGTCTATTTCAAATCATTGTGACTTTTTGTTTTGTAATAAAACAATTGTTTTAGTTCATATAACCTTATTTGAAATAAAATAATACTAATTTATTAATATTCAAAAAATTAAAGAGTAAAAGAATTAAAAAAATGAATATGTTTGCTGAACAAGTTCAAATAGTTATGACTATCTGGATAATTATCTATTTCAAAACATTATGACCATTTGTTTTGTCGTAGAACAATTGGTTCTATTCGTGCAAGCTTATAATAAAATAATATAAATTTATTAATATTCCAAAAATTAATAAGTAGAATTTTAAAAAATAAAGCTATTTTATGAACATATTTAAATTGTTATAACTATTTGAACAATTATCTATTTCAAATCATTATGGCTATTTGTTTTGCCATAAACCAATTGTTTCTATTCAAGCAAGCTTATTCGAAATAAAATAATATTAATTTATTAATATTTCAAAATTAAAAAGATTTAAAGAATAAATTTGTTTACCAAATGAGTTCAAACAATTGTGACTATTAGTACTATTATTTATTTCAAATCGTTATGATTTTTTTTTCATCATAAAACAATTGTTTCTATTCATACAAGTTTATTTGGAATAAAATAATACTAATTTATTAATATTCTAAAAATTAATAAGTTGAAGATTTAAAAAATGAATAACAAGTTCAAATAGTCATGTCCATTTAAACTATTATCTATTTCAAATCATTATGACATTTTGTTTTGTCATAAAACAATTGTTTCTATTCATGTAAAATTATTCAAAATAAAATAATGCTAATTTATTACTATTTTAAAAATTAATAAGAGATTTAAAAACTAAATCTCTTTATCAAACCAGTTCAAATAGTTATGATTATTTAAAGAATTTTCTATCTGAAATCGTTATGATCTTTGTTTTATCCTAAAACATTTGTTTCTATTCATACAAGCTTATTTGGAGTAAAATATTGCTAAATTAATAATATTCTAAAAATTAATAAGTGAGGATTTAAAAAAAATGTGTTTGCCAATCTAGTTCAAAAAGTTGAAACTATTAGAACAATTATTTATTTCAAATCGTTTTGACCTTTTGTTTAGTCATAAAATAATTGTATCATCTCATATATGCTTATTCGAAATAAAATGATACTAATTTATTAAAATTCAAAAAATTAATAAGCAAGAAATTAAAAAAATAAATTTGTTTACCAAATGAGTTCAAATAGTTATGATTATTTAAATAATTATCTATTTAAAATCGTTATAACTTTTTATTTTATCATAATATAA